>NC_043712.1:6657369-6750642 GCF_006229205.1 Suricata suricatta
GCCTTCCGAGCTCTGGGGGCGGAGCTCCCGCCGGCTCGCTTCCCGATCGCGCGGCGGAAAGGGCCGAACGCTCCCGGAAGGGGCCGAAGAGCCGCTGCGGGGGAAGAGCCGAGTCGGGGGATCGCTGCGGGAGGATGGGAAGGGAGGGCGCGCGCCGGGGTGGGGGTGGCCAGTGGTGCAGTGGTGTCACAGCCTCCGCCCGGGCGGGCCGGGATGCGGCAGCCGCCCCGCCCTCCCCGCACCTCAGATCCTCCAATCCTGCCCCTCCCCGCCCTGCAGAGAATCTACGGCACCCCACCCCGCCCCTCCGCCCCTGGGAGCCCTTCCAGGACTGCAGCGAAGGGCGGGGCGGGAGCAGTCGCTGCAGTCTGGCCGGGGATGCTGCGCGCCCGGGTCCGAAAAACGCCCAGTCCCAAAGGGCGAGGTCACCCACAGGATTTTCTTTCTCTTGCCCCCTTTCCCTACGAGAAGGCTGAGGCCGAGACCCAAGTCGGCCTACTCTGGTGGGGGCTAGGGTCTAGAAACCGAGGATAATTTGGAGCTCTAAGTTTGAGGAGGTGGTAAGGAAAGGCCAAAATTGAATCCTAAAAAACAGACGAATTTGGAGATGAAGAGTGTCATTTGGAATTTGGAGACATAATTTGAAAATTTTTTTTAATGTTTATTTTTGAGAGAGAAGAAAGAGAGAGCAAGTGGGGGAAAGGCATAGAGAGAGACACAGAATCTGAAGCAGGCTCCAGGCTGATGCGGGGTTCGAACCCATAAACCAGGAGATCATTACCTGAGCTGAAGTCTGACACTTAACCAACTGAGCCACCCAGACGCGGCCCCGAGGGATAATTTCTTACATTCTTAGAGCAAAATCTTTCTGACAGGTCATGGGTGGAATAGGATAGGATGCATTAATCATATATATTTCTTAATGTTTATTTTGAGAGAATTAAGAGAGAGAGAGAGAGAGAGAGAGAGAGAGAGAGAGAGAGAGAGAGAGAGAGAGAGAGAGAGAATCCCAAGCAGGCTCCACGCTCAGTGAAGAGCTCTCTTCGAGGCATCACAGGACCCTGGGATCATGACCTGAGCTGAAATCAATAGTCCCTCCCCTAAGTGACTGAGCCACCCAGGAGCCCCATTCGTCCTATTTTATAAATAAGACATTAAAGGTCTTCTGGCCACAATTAATTGAACTTTCCTTATGTACCAGGTGCTATCCTAAGCATTTCATGTTACCTTTTTCTTTAATCTGTGCAATAACTTTATGAGGTAGATATTATGTCCCCATTTTATAAGTGAGCACAGAAGCTACGTCTCTTGCCCGAGGTTAGGCAGCTAGTAAGAGGAAAAGCTAGGATTTGGATCCAAGCAGTCAGAACCTTCTCTTTTTAAAAAAAATTTTTTATGTTTATTCATTTTTGAGATATAGACAGACAGAACCTGGATGCTTAACTGAGCCGTCCAGGCACCCTAGAACCTTCTCTTTACTTTTTTTTAAATATTTATTTATTTTTGAGGGAGAGGACAATTAGGGAGGGGCAGAGAGGGAGAGAGGGAGACACAGAATCCAAAGCAGGCTCCAGGCTCTGAGTTGTCAGCACAGAGCCCAACACAGGCTCGAACTCACAAACTGTGAGATCGTGACCTGAGCCGAAGTCGATGTTTAACCAACTGAGCCACCCAGGCGCCCTAGAACCTTCTCTTAAACAGTATGCTCTGATGCCTTCTCAGGAAAGGGGGGCACTGTGATGGTGGATGCCAAGCTGCTAGAAAAAGAAAACCAAGAGGATTTCTGGAGTTTCTGTTCCTTACAGCCTTAGCTGTTCAAGGGCATGGCTCTAAACTCTCTAGTGTAGCCCAAAGCCCTCTTTTGGGAAGCCCTTTCCCCACTCCCACTTGGGTGACAGCTGGGCTGCAGCGCTGGGAGTAACACCCAGATCATTCCTGCGCGGCCAGGCAGACCAAGGAGCCCTGCAGTTCGGAAGGCCTCAGCCTCCTGGTTACCAAGCAGCCCTCCTCCTCTTTAAGGAAATACAAAAGCACTGGGCACTGCACCAGAACTTGGGTCCGGGCCCAGGCCTCAGCTTCCTGGTCCTCTGCAGTTTGGTCCTTCTTCCCCTGTGCCTGAGATCCACAGTCTGTTTTCTAAGCCGCCCTGGCCATGGCAATGATAGGAAAAATTCTCCTGTTCCCTCATCTCATCGGAGTAGAGAAAAGAAAAGGAGTGGCCACACCCCAGGAGCAGCTTTGCAGAATCTGGAGGAAAAACGTAGGAGCTTAGAGGCATTTCCTGCAATCTTCTATACAGAGAAAACAGGACTGGGTAACTCCTCCCTGGGGTGTGCGTTTCTGGAACAGTTGATGGCGTCGACAGCCTCTTCTCCAGTGGGTAGCAGCAAAATGTTTAATCACATATTCAGCTCTGGGTACAAAATGGCTTACACAATCACAGCTCTCCAAAATTTCTAAGACCTGCTTCAGCAAGGAATGGATCTCAAGGCCGTGGGCAGGGGCTATAAAAAGGGAGGCTTTTTCTTTTAAATCACTCCAGCCTCCTGGTGAAATAGGGGTTTTGTTGCTTTTGCCAGATGCAAAGCAGATTTGAGAGCTTTGGTATTGGTACAGAAACTAAAATCTTATTCGTCGATCCTTTGTCTGATCTGAGACATGGCCAAAACCCATCATGGCTGGCCCTCTGCATGTCCCACTCACTCACCCGCCCCAGTCTGCACTTGGCACTGGAAATGAGACATTGCCAAAGCCATTCTTCATGTGTTCTATTGTCTGCCTACCTCACCTCCCACCAATTTCACTGGGATGCCTAACACTCAGGTACAGGGAGAGGCAGATGACACAGCAGATAACGGCCTTGTTTTGGAGAGAAACTCATTCAGGGAAAACAAAAACAAAACAAAACACAGGGACCAGTAATGGCAATCAACTCAGTGTTCTCAGTGACCTCCTGATCAGCAGGGGGTAGGGACTGAATTCCCAGCTCCTTTTTCTATCCCCCCCTTCTCTGAAGGTTTGATATGCACCCTACATTTAGGCATCCAGGTAGTCCCCATACCTTTTCAAATTCAAGAGATCGACTGATCGGAAATACACAAAATGTAATGACGTTTGCACTTGTTCCAGCCGTGGAAAATTACTCGCCCAGTCTCCCTGGAGAATCTCCCTCTCCCTCCCTCTCCCGGTCTCCATCTCTCCCTCCCAACCTCCCTCCCCTCCGCGCAAGGGATTCAGCAAGAACCAAGCACTTCCACTATTTTCCCTCCCCCTAAAGGAATTGACTGAGAAGTGACACTGGCAAGAGGACGGTACTTCTTCCCAGGTGACATTTTGCTGCGTCAGAGCTGGCAACGAACACAGTGAATGGATGAACCCTGAGGACGTTATGCTAAGTGAAATAAACCAGACACAAAAGGATAAACACTGCCCCATTCCACTTACATGAGGCCCCCAGAGTAGTCAAATTTACAGAGACAGAGAGTGGGGGGGGGAGTTTGCAAGGGTGGGGGGAGAGGAGGATGGGGGAATGAGTGTTTAATGGGTACAGGGCTTCAGTTTTGCAAGAAGAAAAAGTTCTGGACATGGAACACCATGACAGTCATATAACAAAGTGCCGGGCACCTGGGGGGCTCAGTCAGTTAAGTGTCCAACTTCGGCTCAGGTCACGATCTCGGCTTGGGGGTTCGAGCTGTGTTGGGCTCTGTGCTGACAGCTCAGAGCCTGGAGCCTGGTTCAGCTTCTGTGTCTCCCTCTTTCTGTCTGTCCCTCCCCCACTCGCACTCTGCCTCTCTCTCTCTCTCTCTCTCTCTGTCAAAAAAAATATATTAAAAAAAAGATATGGCTGAAATGGTAACTTTTGAGTGCTATCTATTTTACCATAATTAGTAAACAAAGCAGGGATTCCTGGCTCGCTCAGTTGGTGAAGCGTGCGAGTCTTGATCTCAGGGTTGGGAGTTCAAGCACTACGTTGGGTATAGAGATTACTTAAAAATAAAACCTTAAAAAAAAAAAAGGTTGCCTGGGTAGCTCAGTTGCTTGAGCATCCAACTTCAGCTCAGGTCATGATCTCGTGGTTTGTGGGTTCGAGCCCCACATCAGGCTCTGCACCAGTGGTATGGAGCCTGCTGGGGACTCTATTTCTCCGTGTCTCCACCTCTTCCACACTCATGCTCGCTTGCTCACTTCTCTCAAAATAAATAAACTTAAAAAAAGAAGAATGCTAATAATTGCAAAAAATCGAAAACAACTAGTCACTAACTGAAAAATGGTTCATTCTGATTTGTAAGTTCAACAGACCACATCGGTGATACAATTCACACTGACGGACTTGAAAAGTACCTAAGATATTACTGAGTGATGGCAGGTTTCAGAACAACATGGGTAGTGAGTCCATTTGCTTAAGAACTATATTCATATAAGTGTGTGTTACCCAGAGAGAACTGAAGAAATGGTCATAGTGCGAATCCAGAATAAAATCTCTGTATAGGGGCGCCTGGGTGGCTCAGTTGGTTAAGTGTCTGACTTTGGCTCAGGTCGTGATCTTACAGTTTCTAAGTTCAAGTCCCACATTGGGCTGGCTGCTGTCCGGCTTCGGATCCCACCCCACCCCCCGCTCCTGCTCATGCTTTCACTCTCTAAAAAGAAACTTAAAAAAAAATAGTTAAAAAAAAAATCGCTGTATAGCTTTAAGTATCTGGATCGAATACAGTCTCCAAGGGACTTTCTGGACTACCCTTACCTTCAAGTGAAGCATTTCAAAAAGTGTATTCCCAGAAATACTAGACCTGAGAATCTGGAAAAAGGAGTTTCACAGTCAACTGGGGAAACACCACACACTCCTGGAGGTTAACAAGCCAAACAAACATAGTTACCAATAAGTCTGCCACAAGAAAGTCCTTCCTCCCCTTTATTATCAAAACATTTCATAATGGAAGATTTCAAAGATAAATCTAGTAAATAAGATAATGAACCTCCCTAGGCCCATCACTAGCTTCAACAAACACCAACATTTGGCCCTTCTTATTTTTTAATTAATTAATTTATTCTTGAAAAAAAAGAAGAGAGAGAAAGTAGGGGAGAGTCAGAGAGAGAGAATCCCAAACAGACTCCACACTGTCAGTGCAGAGCCTGACATGGGTCTTGAACTCATGAACCATGAGATCATGACCTGAGCTGAAACCAAGAGTTTGCTGCTTAACTGATCCACCCAGATGGCCTTGCCCTTCTTATTTTATTCACAACTTTGCCTGGTTTACCTTTAGCACAGTCATTCCTAAACTACTTTGACACCCCAACTCTTAGAATCCTGCATGACAAACTCTCAGGGCAAAGCTGACCTAAATGAAATGGATCTATCTTCCGAGCTCCCAGAAGTTTTAGCTCAAACCACTGAGGTCTCCTACTATGTAAATCACACCCTCCATGAATTAAAATCCTACCAGGGTACCTGGGTGACTCAGTTAAGCTTCTGACTTTGGCTCAGGTAATGAGTTCGAGCCCCACATCAGGCTCTGTGCTGACAGCTCAGAGCCTAGAGGCGGCTTCAGATTCTATGTCTCTGTCTCTCTCTACCCCTCCCCTGCTCATTCTCTCTCTCTCTCTCTCTCTCTCTCTCTCTCTCAAAAATAAACATTAAAATAAAATCCTGGGGTATTTGGGTGGCTCAATTGGTTGGATGTCTGAATTCAGCTCAGGTCATGATCCTGCTGCTCGTGGGTTTCAAGACCCACATCAGGCTCTGTGCTGGCAGCTTGGAGCCTGGAGCCTGCTTCAGATTCTGTCTCTGTCTCAAGCCCCTCCCTCACTCAAGCTCTCTCTTTCTTAAATATAAAATTTTAAAAATCCTACCAAGTCACCTATTTCACTTCAGCATTTTGCAAAATCGGTTCAGTCAACTTTCCATCCTGTTCATAAGCTGATGGCTTTATCACCACAGCCCTGTTCTCAGGATTATAGGTTCTAGAGCTGGACTTTGTCACTTCATCAGAACTGTATCCAAGATTTTTGTTTGGAGTTTGCAGGGGTCAGGGAAAGGATCATCTTTTACCTTTTCAAAAAATTTATTTATTTTGAGAGTGCATGTGCTAGTGAGCAGGAATGGGGGAGGGGCAGAGTGAAAGGGAGAGAGAATCCCAAGCAGGCTCCTACATGCAGAGACTGACTCAGAGCTAGAACTCAGGACCGTGAGATCACGGCCTGAGCTGAAATCAAGAGTTGGATGCTTAACTGACTGAGCCATCCAGGTGCCCTGATTATGTTTTACTTTTGAAATAATTCCAAGTTTACAGAAAAGTTACAAGAATAGAAGCCCATGTACCTTTCACAGATATTCCTCCATTTGTTAACATTTGAACACATTTGCTTTATTATTCTATGTATGCATATGCTTTCATACTTAGTGGATACATACTGTCTCTCTGAATCATTTGAGAAGAAGTTGCAGATACATTTACTTACTCCCAAATACGTCTTGAGTTCTCTTAAGAACAGGAATATTCATGTTTTAAAAATGTTTATTTTTGAGAGAGAGAGAGAGAGAGAGGGGGGGGGGGAGAAACTGGGGGAGGAGCAGAGAGAGAGCGAGCAAGGGAGAGGATCCAAAGCGGGCTCTGCACTGACAGCAGAGAGCCTGATGTGGGGCTTCAATCCTTACCTGAGCTGAAGCCGCTCAACAGACTAAGCCACTCAGGTGCCCCAAGGATATTCATTTTTATGACCACAGCACAATGATCAAAATCAGGAAATTGATCTCGACATAATATTACTAACTAACTCATAGACCTGATTCAAGTTTTGGGCGCCTGGATGGTTCAGTCAGTTAAGTGTCCAACTTCAGCTCGGGTCATGACCGCATGGTTCATGAGTGTGAGCCCTGCATCGGGCTCTGTGCTGACAGCACGGAGCCTGCTTTGGATCCTCTGCTCCTCCCCTGCTCTTCTCTCTCTCTCAAAAAATAAACATTAGAAAAAAGTAAGATCTTATTTAAGTTTTGCCAATTGTCCCAGTATCCTTTATAAGACAAACACAAAGATGTTTTTCTTTTCCTGTTACAGGTTCCAATTCAGGGAACCTGAATTACATTTAGTGTAAGCATCTTGAAGAAGCTAGAAGAAAAATGTTTCTTGAATACATCATCTGTATAAGTGCTATTTTTAAAAAATGGAATCTAGGGGCGCCTGGGTGGCTCAGTCAGTTAAGTGTCTGACTTGGCTCAGGTCATGATCTGGCCAATTCATGAGGCCCGCGCCAGGCTCTGTGTTGATAGCTCAGAGCTTGGAGCAGGGTAAGGAACTTGCCAGAACAATTCCATTCTTTTATTTAAGGGATGTGCGGGGGTTCTCTCCTGTGGGAATTTTCAATTTATCATCAAATTGGTTTTAAAAAGGTGTAGGACAATGACACAACAAAAATATGGGCAGCCAGCCTGAGAAATGAGGTCAAGCTGAAAAGTAAGCAAGCAGGCAAGTGAGTACTTGAATTTAAAAACTGGACGCAGGCCTTGTACTCCACTCAAAGGAATCTGATGCTGCTGGCCACAGGGTTGCATCTATCAGCTGGAAATCAGTATCTCTGAAGGCAACACTATCAGTGAGTATCAAAAACCTGGCTTCCCCACTGCTCTCCTTTCTTGGTTTACCATCAAGAACTTCTCAGGAATTCCGAGCATCGAGTGACATGTGCAGGACTGTTAAACATGTCTGGAGAGAGAGCATTCAAATGTCAGAAGAGGTGTTTTCCGTGGACTGGTAGATTCGAAGTGGAACAGGGCGCCTAGGTGGCTCAGTTGGGAAAACGTCCCTTCAGCTCAGGTCACGATCTCACAGTTCATGGGTTTGGGCCCCATGTCAGGCTCTGTGCCGACAGCTGGGAGCCTGGATCCTGCTTCAGATTCTCGGTCTCCCTCGATTTCTCTGCCCCTCCCCCCCAGTACTCAAAAATAAACATTAAAAAAATTTTTTTTCAAAGTAGAACAGCCCTCATTTTGTCCAGTGACTTTTCACCTTTCACTTTTGGAGGAACCTTCCCATATATGATCGTATCTAGGACTGCAACATATATCACATGTAGCGAAAATGCTGCGGCAGAGAGGATCACGGGCTTCCCTTAGGCTCCACTTAAAGCCAGGCAGAACGTGAGCTGCAGTCTCTCTAGGGCCCCTGCACCCTGGACTACCACGATTCCCGGTTCTATTCCAGCAGATGGCAGTAGCTTCCTGAAGGAAGGGACGCCTTTTTAAAATCTGCACAAAGCCTCCCTGTGTTGACCTTGACTATAGAGCCGGGCCCATCCACCCAACACTAGGTCAGTGCTCCCGGACCTGTTTCCTGTCGTGATACATAGAAAATACGGCCATCTGTAAAGCACAGGTAAGAGGGCACGAGCAGACAGCAGCTGGCCGGGGCTCCACCCACCTCAGGCCCCACGGGCCAAGGTCCGGGCCCTGGCGCACCGGCTGGGAAGCCACAGAGCACTGAGCACTGAGCACTGCTCATCTCGTGACTAATCCACGTCTTGTGTTTTGGGGTAGGGGTGGTGGTGGAGGGGATCCTGAGGTTCAGAAGAGATGAATGACCCACCCAAGGCCACAAAACCTGAAAGTGAATGTCACCAAGTCTCCTGACACCTTCCCCAGAATTCATTCTGTTGTATCCACACGAAAAGACTTCAGTACTATTCCATTTCTGCTAGATAAAACAAGGTCAGTTATTGGTGCATAATTCCAGAAAAGGAATGACAGAACACCAAAAGTGTTCCTCAGGTGAAGGTCAAGATGACAAAATAGGGAGAAACATGTGCCATTCTACAGCTACACCTGTGCATGACCACACACTCGGCTGTGACATACGCAGCTCAGGGCAGAGGAAATGGGTCACATCAACCAACTAGACACCAGCAATGGGTTTTTAAAAAATCAAGCTTTATTACTTACTTTTTGGCACCACAGTCAACAATTCATAGAACGTGTTGCTTCAAGCCGCTTGGGAGAAGCAGGGAATAGCCCTGCACACAACATGTGGCACAAGGGGTAGATCCCTGCCTCTGCGCCACAAACGACGTGAGTCTTCCGTAAAACAAATCTCAATTCTTATGTCAACAGCCAGGCTCTGAGTTTCTGTCGTGGCTTCAGTCAGGCAAATCCACCCTCACTCTCCGTTCAGGACACGTGAACAATTACAAGGCGGTTCTTGATTCCTCCCGAACACCCTTCGTTTACCCTCTGCATCACTGCCCGCAGGTGCCTGGCTCCTGCAGAATGTGGCACGCCCACTCAGCCCATGTCAAATTCAGAAACAAACAAACACCCCCCCCCCACACTCTGGTTCGTGCGTCCCGGGTCCTTCAGGGGGCACATGCCAAATCAGAAAGGCAAACAGTGCTTCCTGCTCAGTATAACACGTATTAACAGTCCTAATCCCGGATGCTAAACCGTCTCTGATACAATTTGGGGCTTAATCCCGTCTGCACCAGGCATTTCCTCTGAATTTATAATTACTCCACAAGCTGAGAAAGCAAAACCACCACAGCCCAGACTTGCCTGTAAGGATTTGAGCCTCAACCATTAACCCGTACCCTGGGCAGGGGCGGCAGGGCAGGGGAGTGGGCGTGGGGGGCTCCAAGACAAAGGAAATGAAGGACGAGACCAAGAACTGAACACCTCTTTTCACCATGTTTGCATAAGTGAGAAAAGCCGATTCTGTTTTCTCCGCCATGTGGATCCCTGAAGGACCTGTTCGGCCCACAAGACCTCCTCGATCCTGGGATCCCTGAGCGATCCCTCCTCCTAGTCACGGGCACAAATATATAAACGCACATGCTGGTAGATTTCTAAATCTGACATGACTTCTCCCCAATACAGGTGTTTTTAGGTGCTTTATTAGTGTCCCTCTGTAACAGAACGGAGATGGTGGGCGCTGGGGTGCCTTCAGGAACGCCAGAAGGAGGAGGTCAGAAAGCCCTTGGGGACAGGAATCTCCTTGTGCTGCAAACATTTCTGGTCAGGGAAAGATGGAGAAAACGATGACTCTCTGGTAACGCACCTTCCAACATTTACCGGCTGCAAGAAGCTCTGTCAGACACAGGTGCCTTCAAGGTCAACAACAGCTTGAAACATGTTGGTCTAAGGACATCTTACCTCCAAGAACTGCTTGAGGCGTATGAAGGAGCCCATCTGTCCGGCGCTGGTGATGGCTTCGATCCTGCAGAAGGAGGAAGACAACATGCAGGTCACAGCTGTGATTCCCGTCTCTTTCACAGGGGGTTGGGGCACTGCCGGCCTGTGGGACGGGGGAGGGGGGGACATCGAATGCCATGGGCAGAGGCCTTTTGGACCAAGGATGCTGTCATTCTTCCAAATGGTCTCGGCCTTCTTTTCAAAAGGGGACAAAGGAGAGGACACTCTGTGAGCAGGTAGGAGGGGCACTGCCAAGGCCTCTCCGCACCAGAAAGGCCAGGGCTGAGAGGGATGAGAAGGGCACCCACAGGCGACTCCACAACAGAGTCAGACAAACTGGCTGGCAGATCAGTTTCTCCAACTGATGTATTAAGGGAGCTTGGCTCTTTGGGTTTAACTTACGACTGCACGTAATCACCCTCCCAGATTAGCTGGGGGAGTTTGGAAAACAGAGTTAAAGACACGTCAGGTATCTGAATCCAGGATCTTCCTAATTCATTTTTTCATTTAGCCAATAATGTTTAAGAGACTCTCACTAGAGTTGAAAAGCATTTATTTGAATATCAAAGAGAAACAGGATGGGAGACAATGTCACTTAATACAACTGCTTCTTTCTTTTTGAGAGAGAGATACAGAGTGCGAGACGGGGAGGGGCAGAGAGACAGGGAGACACAGAATCTAAAGCAGGCTCCAGGCAGAGCCTGACGTGGGGCTCGAACTCATGACCTGAACTTTAAGATCATGACCTGAGCCGAAGTCCAACGCTCATCTGACGGAGCCACCCAGGTGCCCGAATGCAACTGTCTTTTTTTTTTTTTTTTTTTTTTTTTATGGAGCCAAGAAAGGCTTTATTGGGGTCTGCGATTCCCGGGCGAGGTTCCGTGACTCTGGGAGTGGGGAGCCAGGGAAGTCCTGAATGCAACTGTCTTGAACTGAGTCACCCCCACCATGTCGCGGCACCCAAGGGCACCTGATGCCATGTGTTTTACTCACTGAACGCCATGGAGTCTGTTCAACAGGTCACATACCTGGGGAAGTAGTCTTCTTTGATGAGAAGTATCATCTTCCAGAACTGTACCTGGTACTGCTTCATGAGGGCATTCCCACACACCTCCAGGGAAAGACCAGCACCGTCAGAGCAGAGAACGCAAATTCACACCCATGCAAGAGACCAAAAGATCCACAAAGCACACCAGCCCTTTGCCTTTCCCTCCCGCCAAGAATTTCAGTCACGATGCCACTTAGCTAGCTAAGCAAGGGAACAAATGGAGAGACCCAACCTTCTTCTGAAGCATTTCTCTGTATACGACAATACCTCGATGAAATCAGACCGCCAAGAAATCGGGTATTCTTGCAAATCAGAAAACGTGAGTCTAAATTATTCTTCTTCAGTTCTACTGAATGGAAACCTTTTCAAAGGTATGGCATTCCTCCCAACCTTAGTGAGCAGGGCACCACCATGTTCTCAAATTTATTTGTGTCTCCGCTTGTGTCCTGTGACTTCCGAAGCTCCAGGGTGACAGGAGGCATCTGGCATTACAGGCCTGATGGCCCACATCTGTTACGGTATGTGCCCTAAGCCTAACACTTTAAGAAGTGTCTCCTGTCCACAGAAACCCTACCCTCGCTCTACAGTGGTGGTCCTTCCTAGGCAGACTGGACTGCATAGAACCTTGTGGATGAGGGAGACACGTAGCCCAGGCTGGGTGATCATATCTGCTCTCCCGGGAATGAGGGATCACAGAGGGGGGCCACCAGTTCCACTACACTAGGTGATGGCACCAAGGCAGCCGGCTGTAGCCCAGGATGGCCATTGTCTCCACATGCAGAGATCTAGAGAAAACGAGCCTAAGGAACAACAATGAGGCAGCCTACAGGGAGAGCACAGGAAGGACCGTGTGGCCCCAGAGGGCCTCTTGGTAGCTGGTGATGTTCTAGTTCCTAGTTCCAGGCCCACATGAGAGTCAACCGTATATCCTACCCTTGGTTCTGGGAGTCATTTCTCTATCCCTAAGACAAACATCCCCTTTTGCTGGTGCTGGCATGCACAGTTTTTCCTTTACAAAAAAAACACAACCGGGGCACCTGGGTGGCTCAGGTGATTAAGCGTCTGGCTTCAGCTAAGGTCAAGATCTCATGCTTCATGGGTTCAAGCCCCGCGTCAGGCTCTGTGCTGTCAGCTCAGAGCCTGGAGCCTGCTTCTGATTCTGTGTCTCCCTCTCTCTCTGCCCCTCCCCCGCTCATGCTCTGTTTCTGTCTCAATAATTAATAAAACATTAAAAAAAAAAACCACAACCACACTGAGAAGGCAAGCGCAGTGGGAAGAAAACCCCAAAGCCAGGTCTGTCTTTAGCACTCAGGAAAAAAATGTGTGAGACTGGGTCCCAACGCTGTTCACCAACAGCCTGTTTCTATATTGCTTCCCGATTCACGATGAAGCACAAGGCTGCTTCAGCCACTGTCCCCCTCTTGTGTGACAACTGCATGACATACCTCCAAGAAGTCAAAGAGAAGGGTGGCTGTCACATCTGACAGGGGCTCCATGTTTAAGATTTGTGCCAACCAGCGCCAGCCGTGGTTTAAGCCGTGAGGGTGACTCTGGAAGGGAAGACACTTGGTCATGATCTGCCGTCACTGTATCCAGAGATCTAAACTCCCAGGGTTGTCATCCAGCCATTTCTAAGTGACATGAACCCCCAGACCATCTCAATCCCGCACAAGCTGCAGGGCAGAAACAGCACAGGCTGGACAAATTCTGTTTTTGTTTTTTTTTTTGTTTTGTTTGTTTGTTTGTTTTTTTAGTGTCTTTACTTTGAGAGAGAGACTGGGAGCAAAGAGCGGAGGAGCAGAGAGGGAGACACAGAATCCGAAGCAGGCTCCAGGCCCTGAGCTGTCAGCACAGAGCCCGACGCGGGGCTTGAACCCACAAACTGTGAGATCATGACCTGAGCTGACGTTGGAGGCTTAACCGACTGACCCCACCCCCCTCCCGGCGCCCTAGACAGAGCAACTCTTGATCTCAGGGTTGTGAGTTCAAGACCCACAATGAGCTTAGAGCTTACTTATAAATAAATAAATAATAAAATGACACTATATCATTTTTATTTTTATTTTGAACGACAACACAAGTGGGGGGGGAAGGAGAGAGAGTATCTTAAGCAGGCTCTGCACCAAGCGTGGAGCCAAAGATGGGGCTCGATCCCACAACCCTGGGATCGTGACCTGAGCCAAAATCAAGAGTCAGACACTCAACCGACTGAGCCACTGAGATGCCCCAACAGTGTCATTTAGACTCACTCGGTCCAACAGAATCTTCTAACTTTAATGGCTAGTTTACAATGGACTCTCATCTCACAGACCCTCTTAGAAACTCAGTCCTTTAAGGCTTCAGCCGAGTCAATCATTGAACAAATGGTTCTGACAATCCAAAAGTTTCCTAATAATCAACATCAACTTCTCTAGAACATACTCACGGAGCAGCAATACATCATCATCTAGCTAGACAGCCTTCTCGGCAAGGATAATCGTCTCTGTGGACAGAACACACGAACACAATCCGACCTCTCTCTTGAGATCAAGTCTTGTTTTTTTTTTTTTTTTTTTACATTTATTTATTTTTGAGACAGAGTGAGACAGATTGTGAGTGAGAAGGGGCAGAGAGAAGGAGACACAAAATCTGAAGCAGGTACCAGGTTCTGAGCAAGCATTCAGCACAGACCCTGATGCGGGGCTCAAACCCACGAACGGTGAGATCATGACCTGTGCTGAAATAGGACGCTTAACTGACTGAGTCACCCAGGTGCCCTGAGAGCAAGACTTTTCTACTACCTGTTGTCGGCCTCCGTACGGCCACCGGAGCTGGATGATGGCGGCGTAGAGGCGGATCATCCCAGACATGCGTTTTAGAAAGTTGTCCTGCTGCTCCACTTTGGAGTCCTTCACTTGGTAGCCAAGCGTCCTGTGCGGGAAGAAAAACCTCAATGCACAAGGCCAAAGCAAGGATGACTAATCACCTGTTTATTTTAAGGGGGGAGGGGCAGAGAGAGAGGGAGAGAGAATCTCAACCAGGCTCCGTGTTGTCAGAGCAAAGCCTGACACGGGGCTCAATCCCACAAACTACAAGATCATGACCTGAGCTGAAATTTTAAAAATTTCTTAAATTTATGTTTATTTTTTTGAGAGAGAGAGATAGAGACAGAGCACAAGTGGGGAAGGGGTAGAGAAAGGAGGAGACAGAATCTGAAGTAGGTTCCAGGCTCTGAGCTATTAGCATAGAGCCCGACATGGGGCTCAAACTCATGAACCGTGAGATCATGACTTGAGCTGAAGTAGGGTGCTTAGCCGACTGAGCCAAAATTAAGGCACCCTGACCTGAGCCAAAATTAAGAGTCGGACACTTGGGGTGCCTGGGTGGCTCAGTCGGTGACGCATTCGACTTAGGCTCAGGTCATGATCTCACAGCTCATGGGTTAAAGCCCCACATCGGGCTCTGTGCGGACAGCTCAGACCCTGGAGCCTGCTTCGGATTCTGTGTTTCTGTCTCTCTCTGCCCCTTCCTGCTCACATTCTGACTCTCTTTCAAAAAAAAAAAAAAAAAAGTCTGACACTTAGCCAAATGAGCCACCCAGGTGCTCCTTGTTGTAAGCTCTAGGCCCAATGTGGGGCTGGATAGCACAAGCCCGAGATCCAGAGTTTCATGCTGAGCTGGCCAGGTGCCCGTTTTTAGCATTATTCTCCCTACATGATTACACATCATTACCTCTGTAAATATTTTGTTTACAAAGCACACACATCCGTGATCACATTTGTGCAGCACATAAGCCTTGCAACATAAACTCACAGAATTTTTTTTTTAACATTTTAATTTTTAAGCAACCTCTGCACCAACATGAGGGTCAAGCTCACAACCCCAGGATCAAGAGCTGCACGCTCTACCGAAGGAACCAGCCAGGAGCCCCAAACTCACAGGATTGATGGATGTCACTACCCTCATTTGCACATAAGGAACATGATGCTCAAAGAGCTTACGTGATTGACCCATTTTGCGAATCTATTAAATGACGAAGCTGGGGAAAATTCTAAGACAGCCCCCCGCCCCTCCACCGCTCCTCGATTCTAGATCCAATATTCTTTTCCCTAAACTATACTGATTATTGCAGCTGAATCCACAAATTCCCAAAGCAGCCAGTTTGCATGAAAGACCCTGGATTCCTTGGTGGAACGTTCAAGGTCTGTCCGTGGAGCTGAGGCGGAGGGAGAGCGAGCGAGGAGAAAACCGCCTCACCTCTGGTAGTCTTCCAAAGCCATTCCCTCCTTGAAAGCTGGGTAGAAGGGAACAGAGTAGGGACACTTCCTGTGCAGATGGGCAAGAATGAGGTCGCCCACTCTGGGGTGGAGCTCCCAGATCCCAGACGCCACGACTGCAATGGGGAACGCCGCTTCGTGGTGAGAGGCCACCTCCTCCTCTCCTTGTTTCTGCGGGAGCAGAGGCGGGACCCCCGGGTTACTCTGGAGAGAAGCGGAGAGGCTGCACACCAGCCTCTCCCCACACCGCTGGTCACTAGACTTCTCACCACAAATTTCTCTGCCAGCTTGTACTGGACAAAATCCAGGCCCTGTGGGTTGAGTGTGACGGACACGGAGCGCCCGCCAGACTGGACAGGTTTTCCGGAGAGCAGGTTGTGGATCTTGTCGAAAATCTCCTTCAGCTTTGAGCCTGGGTAAGACAGAGATAAAGTCAGTTAAAGGATTCACTCTGCTTCTCATCAGTGCAATAAAAAAGCCTCTATGAAAACGCAGCCGAGCAGCCTCACACAAGGTCAGAGTCTAAAGTTAAAATACTGTTGCAGAAAAATACATGATAAGCGGATGTATGCTGTCTGGGCTGCAGGAGTACAGAAGACATGGTACCATTTCAAAGGCATTCCTTATTTGGGAACGAACAGATTCTGAAATCAACAGACCAGAGATCAACAGGATGGAAATAGCTGTTGAATGGCTACAGACCCAGTGGGCTACAGCTGGCAGCCCAAAGGTCATCATCTGCATTTCTAGGAAAACCATTCTAAAGGATCTTCCCAGCTCTCAGTGACTCCCCCCTACTCTGGGACCTGCCCTCCATCCTCAGATGCACAGAAGCAGGCTCCTGGTGGCTATATTTGGACTCCAGACCCTGTGAGCCCCATGCCCGCGCTGGCTACAGTTTGATTCGGCGTAGACCAGCTGAGCCAATCAGCCAGCTCAGAGTCACGTCCTGGAGGCGGCTGGCCCTGCAACACGCATGCTCATCAACACCAGGGACTCGAACCTGCCAAGTGGACAAAAGAACAGTGGTCTACTAATAAGATTAGAGATGCACAGGAGGAAGATGGAAGAAAGGGGTCTAAAGTTTCTAGCTTCCCATTCCTGCCAGTAGATTCTGAGGAACACCCCTTTATCTTCAGAGTGAATGTCTTTTTTTTTTTCGTTTGGCCTATGCAGATCTGAATTGGCCTCCATTACTCAAAACTTACTAAGCTATCAAAAGAGTAGCACCCACTCCCGCTAAGTCATACTTCAGTACTACTTTACTGGTGGTTTCAAAGGACCCCCCCTGGCCAAATCCCCTAACAGTGGCTTCCTCCATGCCTCTCCCCTCCCAACCCTAGGCCTGGCATGGCCTCCTACATCCCATATGCCACACCAGCACCAAAGAGATGAAATTCTGCTCCAGATCTAACCGCCGCCTTTAAAGAGGCAGGACTGAGATCATTTCTTTCCCAGTCATTCAGCGCGTACTGAGCACAAACTCTACAGCAAGTCTGTGTCTGGCTCTTCAAAGACCCACAGTGCTGGTGCAGACACAGGGAGCACAGTCAAGAAATATGCAGAAAAGTGAAGAGCAACCAAACTAGAGGCTGATCAGATGTGGAGGAGGGAACAGAGGGAGCAGTCAGGGGAGACTCCCGGGGCTCCAGCCACGGTGCCTGAGTTGTCAGCAGGGCTACTGATTCCTGAAAGCAAACGGGGAAAAGCAGGCAGAAAGGAAGCTGGGGAGTTGATGTCTGCACACCCTGAATGTGGGGTAGGAGAGACACGGGAGACAGCCCCCAGGAGCCAGAGCGAAGGGCCCTGAAGCTCTGGGCAAGGAGCGCGGGTGAGAGACACTGAGGAGCCCCGCCCCCGCCCCGTGTGGAGGCCGCATCCGTGGCCCCAAAGGTAAGTGGACTGGAACCAAGGGTGAGAGCGGACCCCTGGGCAGCACTTCCAGCTGGGGATTAGGGTGGGGGCAGGAGACTGAGAAGCCCATAAAGGAGAAAGGGAGGTGGCAGAAAGGAGAAAGGGAGGTGGCAGGAGAGCCTGGGAATTCATGCTGCCACGGAAGCCAAAGGAACAGCCATTCGTAAAGAAGGGAATCATCACCAGGACCAAACAGAAATGTGAGGAAGGCTAGAAAAGACATAAATCTTGAACCAAAGGAAACCTACTTTAGGATGTGAGTAACTCAAGCATGTTTAAAGGAAAAGGAGCCTGTAGGGGCGCCTGGGTGGCTCAGTCGGTTGAGCCTCCGACTTCGGCTCAGGTCAGATCTCACGTTCGTGGGTTCGAGCCCCGCACCAGGCTCTATGCTGACAGCTAGCTCAGAGCCTGGAGCCTGCTTCCGGTTCTGTGTCTCCTTCTCTCTCTGCCCCTCCCCCTCTCATGCTCTGTCTCTCCCTGTATCAAAAATAAATAAAACATTAAAAAAAAAATAAAAAAAAAATAAAGGAAAAGGAGCCTGTAAAAGGGAGTAATTGTGCAGAAAACAGATTAGGTGACAAGTGATGAGGCAGGCCTTGCAGGGGATGGGAGGGTGGGAACAATGGCGGGGGCAGAAGGGAAAGCGCCCAACCTCCCTCCACACGGAGACGCACGTGTATACGGGCGCGCATGTGGACAAGGTGGCAACCGAGGATCCCGCCCACTGGATCTTCCTGCTGAAGGAGGGAGCAACGCTCTCTGCCGTCGGCGGAGGGGGCAGGACTGGGGACAAGCCTCAGGAGGGCAGTGAACGGTGGCGCGGCTGCCAGGTCACCTCGCCCCTGCTGTTGCTGCCAGCAAAGGAAATGGCACTTCAAAGCCCAGAAGGTGAGACAAGGCTGTTTACCTACACCTGCCTGATCTGGAGGGGACTGCAGGCAGCCCGGTGCCATGGAAGTTCTGACACAGCGCCTCTCCCAGGAACCACAACCTCTCTACGCGCCCCCCCCCACCAGGCAGCGAGTGAATCGGGGCAGTGGGGCCCAGGCTAAGTCAGAGCAGCTCTTCAGCTGTTCACGCTGCCCAGCCACCGGGCAGCACGGCCTGTAACTTGAAGCCTTCCACATCTCGAGCTCTACAACAATGAACCTGTTTCTGAATGAAGGGGAAAAAAAGGACTTTGCCCTGTCTGGTTCCCTCTCTCTAAAGTTCAGTCTCTGGAGAGAAAAAGAAGATGTTCCAAAGTATTAAGGCAGGTTTAGGGGCACCTGGGTGGCTCAGTCAGTTGAGTCTGACTTTGGCTCAGGTCATGATCTCACAGCTTGTGAGCTTGAACCCTGTGTCAGACTCGGTGCTGACAGCTCAGAGCCCCGAGGCTGCGCTGGATTCTGTGTCTGTCTCTCTCTGCCCCTCCCCTGCTCATGCCCTGTCTCTCTGTCTCTCTGTCTCTCTCTCTCTCTCAAAAATAAAAACAGGGGCGCCTGGGTGGCTCAGTCGGTTAAGCGTCCGGCTTCGGCTCAGGTCAAGATCTCACAGTTCGTGGGTTCGAGCCCCGCAGCAGGCTCTGTGCTGACAGCTAGCTCAGAGCCTGGAGGCTGCTTCAGATTCTGTCTTCCTCTCTCTCTGACCTTCCCCTGCTCATGCTGTCTCTCTCTCTCTCTCTAAAATAAATAAAGACAGTAAAAAATTTTTTTAAAAAATAAATAAATAAAATAAAATAGAATAAAACAAAGCACAGCAAAAAGATTAAAACAGGTTTTGAGCTTGGATAAGCTAACGGCTTACGTTGCAGAACAAAAGCAAAAAATGCATGTAACGTCCTAGGTTCCCGAGTGGTGTTTTCAGCAATACCTTTCTTTCCTTTTTTTTTTCCTCCTAAAGGCGGATTCTAATGATATATTTTTAAATGTTTATTTTATTTGACAGAGTGAGAGCACAAGCAAGGGAGGGCAGAGAGAAGGAGACAGAGGATCTGAAGCAGGCTCTGTGCTGACAAGCAGAGAACCTGAGGTGGGGCTCAAACTCCCAAACTGAGATCATGACGTGAGCCGAAATCAAGAGTCAGAACCCAAATGCCTGAGGCACCCAGGTGCCCCTTCAGCAGTAACTTTCAACTTCAGGTAAGAGCCTTCCTAGATAATTTACTGTTAACATATACAGCTTATATATAAAGCAAGTCAACAAACACGTAACGATTGTCTTCTATGTGCTGAAGAGGAAACAGAGAGGAAGACAGAACTTAGGCATGCCTGACGCAAGGCCATTTGTTTGAACAGAACTCTGTCTACAGGGACCTTACAGAGGAACGGATTTGGAGTCTTAGAAGACAACAAGCGGAAGCAAAGGGCCATGTTCTGAACTGCTCTGACCAACCTGCAATGGTGGAGATCTGGCTCACTGGGATGGTGGCAGCCTTCTGGAGGTCCATCTTTATCTTCTTGGCCTGCCAGCAGAGAACAGTGAGGGCACGCGGTGCCGGGAGGAGCTGAGGAGATGGCGGCAGGGTGGGGAGGGTGATGCGCTAGCACTCCCGGGCCCCGAGAATTCGCTACTCACAGCCCCCCTGCCCGTACCTGACTGTCTTTGCTGTTGGTCAGCTCCTCGAAGGCCAACACGCACTGACTGGAAACGTCCTGCAGCTGCTGGTACCAGCGCATTGTACGGTCCTGCACCTTGACCTGGAGGCCTGAGGAAGACAAGAGTGGCTCTCGCGACAGCGCCCACTGAGCACTCAGCACTGTTTTACCAGCTGACACAGGCAGTAACGGCGCTCACTGTCACCAGGACCCTGTGAAGTAGATACATGAGCTTTGCTTTCTACAGAAAGAAATAGGCGGAGAAGGGTTACATTTGCCAGAAACCCCACGGATCTGGCCCTAAAGCCAGCATTCTCAACCATTAAGCTCGACAGATTCTCCTATGTATTAAGTGAGCATAAATTGTGTAATATTTATTTTAAAAAGTTAGAGTTGGGGCGCCTGGGTGGCTCAGTTGGTTAAGCATCCAGCTTTGATCCAGCTTTGGCTCAGGTCATGATCTCACAGTTCCTGGGTTCGAGCCCCGCGTCGGGCTCCGTGCTGACAGCTCAGAGCCTGGAGCCTGCTTCCGATTCTGTCTCCCCCTCTCTCTGACTCTACCCTGCTAGTGCTCTCAAAAAAAAATAAATAAATAAATAAATAATAAATAAAATAAAATAAAAAGTCAGAGCAGCAAAACCTAGGAAAATATATCTATCAGAATTACAGAGAATGCCAAGTCCTCATGGCAAGTGCTGGAGCCCGAAGTCAAGTTCCACATCAACCAAAGTGAATACAATTCAGTAAAAAGTACAGGGTTTTGCGTTACGTAACAGTTTTGGTCAACGGTCTTGAAGCTTAACACGATATTCAAACATATTCTTGTTTCCTTTCACACTCTAGGCTACAGCACTGTATCCACTCCAACACCCACCTTCACTCTGTTTCCCTCCTGGGCCCTGGCTGGGAGCGGGGGCCTCTCGGTGGACCTCTGGCCTCTGCTGCGTGTGTGACTCTTGCCGCTTTGCCTGGGCCTCATCCTGCCTCCTCTTGTCCTCACAGGCCCTGGCGACCTCCTGCTGCAAACTTGTGAGGAGGTCGCGCATGTCCTGCAGGGCCCTCTCTGCCACAGCCTGGTCCTCCGCTGTGGGGAAGCCGTTCTGTCAGGGTGACAGAGGCAGAGCTTAGCGTCCGTCCCCTAGGCACCGGGAAGCTGAGTCCCAGCTCACACAGCACATCTCTAAGTCGGAACTGCCGTGCCGACGGAGTTCCCACGCTCGACACGCAGACACCGACCGCTTCCCTGTTCTCGTGCAGGTAACACTGATGAACCGTCACGTCCACAGACACACCTGCGTATGGCTCTTTCCATGCTCTCACCAACAAGGGCTGGGATGATCCTTGAAAAGTCTGTGACAACACTCCAGATAAATACCATGTTGGAGCGCCTGGGTGGCTCAGTTGGTTGTGTCTGACTTCGGCTCAGATCATGATCTCGTGATTCGGGAGTTGAAGCCCCACGTCAGGTTCTGAGCCTGCTTTGGTTTCTGTGTCTCCCCTCTCTCTCTGACCCTCCCCCGCTCACACTCTGACTCTCAAAAATAAATACACATTAAAAAAAAAACCTTAATATTTCTGAGCTTTTTACTCTAGGCTTTCTAGGTATGTAATCATATTGTTATCAAATTGCGTCTCCTCAATTAGGTATTTCTCCTTTGTTAGGTTGTTTGCGTTGCTTAAAACTTCTGTTAACAACATCAACATTGTTACTGTTGTAGCAATATGGCGTATTTTTATTTCCCAATTTTAATGGCATATCTAAAATGTAGTCCATTTTTCTATTTTTGTTTTTAATGTTGTTTGGGGGGGCACTGCGTTAGCGAGGAAGAAGGGAGGGAGAATCTCAGGCAGACTCCACACTTAGCAAGGAGCCCAAGATCATGACCTGAGCCAGTATCAACAGTCAGACACCCAACTGACTGAGCCACCCAGGCACCCCTAAAAGTAGTCTTAAATGGATACATAATCTATTATGTTCATGAGGAACATATTTTTTTTAAGTTTATTCATTTTGAGAGAGACAGTACAAGTAGGGGAGGGGGAGGGAGGCGAGAACCCCAAATAGTCCCTGTGCTGCCAGCGCAGAGTGTGATGTGAGGCTCGAACTCATGAAATTGTGAGGTCATGACCTGAGCCAAAACCAAGAGTTGGATGCTCAACCAACTGAGCCACCTAGGCGCCCTGGAAATACATTTTAATTTTTAATTTGCTATTTTTTTAAATAGGAAAGGATGTGGAATTTCAGCATATACTTTTACAACATCTAACGAGACAAAAATACGATTTCCCTTCATTAACCTATTAGTGAAATTAACTTCATGAAAAGATTTCATAACAACTGAACCAGATTTTCATCATCGTTAGAATAAGACCTCTTTGGTTATAGCACATGATTCTTTCAAGTCACTGATAAATTCAATTTATTTACCTTTTATTTATTTATTTAAAAAATTTTAATGTTTATTATTTACTTTTGAGAGAGAGAGAGAAAGAGAAAAAGAGAGAGAGAGAGGAGGATGAAAGGGGAATAGGCAGAGGGAGAAACACAGAATTAGAAGCAGGCCCCAGGCTCTGAGCTGTCAGCACAGAGCCCAATACAGGGCTCAAACCCATGAACCATGAGATCATGACCTGAGCTGAAGTCAGATGCTAAACCAAATGAGCCACCAAGGCACCCCTACTTATCTCTTCTTTAGACCTTCTGCTCATAAATGAGAATGCACATAAGCCAGAGTGATGTCCCCATTTCCGTCAGTGTGCTATTTTGTGAGGACTACCAGAACTGTAAAAATCGAGAAGTGCTGTATCATTTTGTATATTGTCCTACAAATGGGTTTTGTAGTTTTGCCTGTTAAATCAGCAAGACCTCCCATTTGTTAATTAATTAACTAATTAATTAACGTGGACATCTACATATGCAGGTAGGTAGGTCAGCCAGCTTCATGCTCAATGTGCGGCCCAAACCCACAACCCCGGGATCAAGAATTAGATGCTCCACTGACTGAGTCAGCCAGGTGCCCCTTCATTTATTTCTAAAGATTTTATTTTTAAGTAATCTCTACACCCAACATGAACTGTGAGATCATGACCTGAGCCAAAATCAAGAGTTGGACACTTAACCAACTGAGACCCTCCACTGATTTTTTTAAAGCAAAAACTTGAGAAGAGACAAGAACAAAGGGTAAGAACATAAAATTCATAAAAGTATGAATTGGTGCAACTTTTGGGTAAGAATCAAGAACCTTAAAATTATTTGCCAAAGTAATTCCTTTTCTAAAAATTTATCTCAAAGGAATACAAACCCAATTACACAGAATGGTATTACTGCAGTGCTATGTATGGTAGTGAGAACACAGAAACTTGAATGTTCAACATTAGGCGTGTCTTTTTCATCATTTTTGATTTTGTTAAATGTGGGGAGTATCCAATCCCACGTGTTCATCAGATCCTCAGATACTGAGTACCTGCCATGTGCCGCACAAATACTTGGCACTTTCTTTTTTTTTTTTTTAATGTTTATTTATTTTTTTGAGAGAGAGCGAGACAATGAGCATGGAAGGGGCAGAGAGAGGGAGATACAGAATCCGAAGCAGGGTCCAGGCTCTGAGCTGTCAGCACAGAGCCTAACGCGGGGCTAGAACTCACAGACCTGAGATCATGAGATCATGACCTGAGCTGAAGTTGAACACTCAACTGATTGAGCCACTCAGGCGCCCCACTTGGCACTTTCTAACACTGCTTTAATGATAACATCAGAGGCACCTGGGTGGTTCAGTAGGTTAAGCGTCCGGCTTCGGCTCAAGTCATGATCTCACGGTTCATGAGTTCAAGCCCCATGTCGGGCTCTGTGCTGACAGTTCGGAGCCTGGAGCCTGCTTCGGATTCTGTGTCTCCCTTTCTCTCTGCCCCTCCTCCTCTTACTTTCTCAAAAGTAAATAAACATATAAAAAATTCTTTAAAAAAAAACAAAAAATAAACATCAAAATATTTTTAGCAATTAAAGTAATTTTGTGTTTTAAATACAAGGTTAACTGGGGAAAAAGCTACATAAGTTGCTGTAAGGGTTTTTTTTTTTTTTTTACCAGAGCACATCAGGTGTTCAACAAAATATTACTGCATGAACTAAAAGTATTTTGCGACCAGAATAAACAATTATTTAACCGAAGCTAGGAGACTCTGGATGTATAAGAGTCCGGTTTGGGGTGGGGTAACCCCTCACATGCACACTCCTTCTCAGGGAAAAAAGAGAAAACGCCAACAGTGATTACTATCTCTAACAAATGACCTTGCTATTTTCCACAATAAGCAAGCACGATTTTTTTTTCAGGCACTATTAAATCAGAACATAGGGGTACCTGGGTGGCTCATTTGGTTAAGCAGCCGACTTTGGTTGAGGTCATGATCTCACAGCTTGAAGGCTCTTGAGTTTGAGCCCCGTGTCAGGCTCTGTGGTGACGGTTCAGAGCCTGGAGCCTGCTTTGGATCCTGTGTCTCCCTCTCTCTCTGCCCCACCCCTGCTCACGCTCTATCTCTCTCTCTCTCAAAAAATATTAGTGAACATTAAAAAAAAATGAAAGAAGGGGCGCCTGCATGGCTCAGTCAGTTAAGCGTCCGACTTGGGCTCAGGTCATGATTTCACAGTTTGTGGGTTCGAGCCCCATGTCGGGCTCTGTGTTGACAGCTCAGAGCCTGGAGCCTGCTTCGGATTCTGTGTCTCCCTCTCTCTCTGTCCCTACCTCGCTCATGTTCTGTCTCTCTCTCTCTCTCTCTCAAAAGTGAATAAACATTTAATAAATAAATAAATAAATAATGAAAGAAGATCAAAAAACAGCTTGCATTTAAGGTTCTCAATTTCTGAGCCAGAAGAAAAGGTCCCCAGAAGCCCGCTCACCTCGGAAGTGGCCCGAATGATCCCCGAGACGAGGCCGCACAGCTGGTTGCCGCGGGTCCGGAAGGCGGACAGGTCCACCTTGAGCGCGTCCCTGTGCTGCTCGGAGGCGTCCAGCTGCTGGCTGAGCTGCAGCACCTCTTCCTGCAGCCCGTAGAGGCCCCGCAGGCGGAGCTGGCCCTCCTCCCTCCGCAGTCGCTCCTGCTCCACCTGCTTCAGGCGCTGCTGCTCGGCCTCCCGCAGCTTCAGGTTGAGAATCTACAGGAGGGGTTGTCCGGCTACCTCTCTCGGAGGCGCCCTGGGCCTTCTGATTCTACATCCCCCGAGCCCTATGTGGGCCACATATTTCAAAGACAGCCCCTTCCCCCAGCAGGTAAAGGACAGCCCCAGGTGAGTCACAGGGAGGCATGCCCCAGGTTAGAGCCTGACGTGGACACACCCACAGGAATTCTCCCAGACTCTGACCTTGGCTCTGTGCCGATGCTCTGCTTTCAGCTTCTCTTGGTGCCCCAGGGCTTCTCTGGAGCTGCGGGACAAGCGGCAGGACAGTCAGGGAGGCTTCCGAATCGGTCTTACGTCACCTGTCCTCAGTCACCTTCTCCTTGTGACACACTGGTCACCTCTCCAAGGTTGGTCATTTTTCTAGTTTATGAGCTTCACTGGCCATTTTATTTCATTATTTAAGAAGAAGTTCAACTCCTTCCCTCGGGGCTTCATGCCGGGAAAGAGGGCCAGCTGAGCACACCGATGCCCCGCTCACCTCTTCTCCATCACTTCCCGAAGGTCCTGGAATTCCTTGTGATGCTTCAGCTCCTTCCGCTCGTCGAAGCGCTTCAGTTGTTCAGAGGCCATCTCAGAGAGGGCTCGCACCTTCCTCTCCTGCTCCTCTTGCCACTGCCTCAGGCCCTCCTGAAAAGAATCGGCACCCGCTCCCTGCAGCTCCATCGGCCCCTTGCTCCTTTCCCCACGAGGAACATCTTCCCGTCCGACCTTAATTCCATCGGAGACAGCCCAGGGCATGGAACCGGCTGTTTAGGTCTCAGAAACTATGCTCAAGTCGCCTCTCCCCTCGGAGTGGATGTTTAAACTCAGCTGCTTTGGAAAGCTCTTCCCATTTGCCCCCTGCGATTCAGCTCTCCAGTATCAGCTGGGACTGGACAGGTACTTACCGATATGGCGTCAAAGAGCCGTGGCTTTGAAGCCTCCGTGCTGTGTACCCTGATTTCAGAGCAATCAACAGGTCTCCTCCTAAGTCCATAAACATGGCAGGCACAGCCCTCACCACTCCTTTTCTCACCTTATCGTCTCTGCCTCCATTTCCTCCCCCCTCCACTTAGGACAGTCCCCTTCCTAGATTCCTAAGGGCATGAGATACTCCATTTATTATTCATGAGAGTATTCTCATCTGGTTCTTAAGGGCGATGTGACATCTTAACTACCAAAATTTAAAGGGTATGTATATATCCTTTGACACTGGTTTAGTTTTAGGAATTTATCCCCAGGAAATATTTGCATGCGTGTGCAAAGATGGATGAACAGGGATGCTCAGTGCAGCCCCGCGGATGATGGCAGTACACTTAAAACAATTCGCATTAACTGGGGATTGACAACATCTATTACAGTAGGTCAGCCTAGGGAACAGTCCGCGGCCTGTGCAGAGGGCGGGATGGTAGATTTACTGGCATGAAGACATGGCAAAATAGATTGTTGAGATGTTAGTTATTCTATTTGCAAGCTTCCAGTGCAAGAAGGCACTGTGAACGCAGCATCTATAACCTCTCCTCTGAGACTGTTTAAATACGAGCTGGGAAGGGGAAAAGGACTCAACAGCAGAGAGCACGTGGGATTGTTAACAGGGAAAAAGTTTGGCCATGCTTCTGGAAGACAGAAAGTTTCTGGGGAGGAGTGTGGACTGACAGCAGAGCTGAGCAAACGTGAGGACGCGCGCGCACACACACACACACACACACCACACACTTGCGTCTCTCAGAGAGAGAGCCAAGCTACCAGAACTTTGAAGAGGCTCAGGACTGGGCAATGCCAGGTCTGATTATCAGGTGGGGTTCACGGGGCTGAGAACAGAGACACGGGCTGAATAAACATTCAACAGTCAACTCTCCCCGCCCCCTTCCCCCCACCCCCCTCCCCAACCAAATCATGAGATAAGAACAGGGGGGGTAGCCAGGTATGTGTGCTCTAATGATTTTTTAAAAACATCTTTTCGGGACGCCTGGGTGGCTCAGTCCAGTAAGTGTCCGACTTTGGCCCCGGCCATGATCTCACCGTTCATGAGTTGCGTATGGAGCTGTCTGCTGTCTGCGCACGGCCCACTCTGGATCCTCTGTCCCCTTCTCTCTCTGTCCCTCCCCAAGTCGCATTCTCTCACAAAATAAATGCTGAAGACCTCTTTTCATGTGCTTCTTTGTACCCTGGTAAAGTATCTCTGTCTTTTGCCCATTCTGTACTTGGTGTGTTTTTCCTGTTGTGGGCTGCGCAGTGGTTTAACAAGAGGTCTGCACGGGGCGCCTGGGCGGCTCAGCCAAACTGAGCGTCCGACTCTTGATCTCGGCTCAGGTCATAATCTGACAGTACACTTGAGCCCCATGTCTGGCTCCACGGTGACAGGTGGAGTCTGCTTAGAATCGCCCCGTGCATGCCCTCTCTAACTAAATAAACTTAAAAAACAGAGAGAGAGAGAGCTGTACATTCTCTGACACCCTCCCGTCTCCTCCACTTCAACCTGAGCAGGCCCTCGTGACCACCTTGACTGAGAGAATGTGCGAGAATGTGGGAAAGAGTCACAACGTTGCATGACTTCTGAGACGGCGCTAAGGGCCGCGCACCTTGGCCAGCAGCTGTTATGAGGACGCTCGCTCTCAGAACCTGGCGGAACCCGGCCTCCTGCTACAAGGAAGTTCAGCCACATGGAGCGCACAGATGCCCCTGCTAACAACCGGCTTCAACGGCGACACGGGTCAGTGAGGAAGCCTCCGAAAGAACTCCAGCCCCAGTCACTACAACCAGAGACCCCAAGTGAGAACCACCTAGTGGAGCGGGTCGCCCTCCAGAAGCCTGAAGGACGGTGATGAAACATCAGGAGTGGCTGTAAGCCCCAAGTCTGGGGTGATTTGTTACACGATCACACACACTCCCAGCCAAAAACCAGGGTGTTCTTCCCTAGAAGAAAATGAACAAGTGGGGCGCCTGGGGGGCTCAGTCAGCTAAGCGTCCGACTTCGGCTCAGGTCATGATCTCATGGTTCGTGGGTTCGAGCCCCGCGTTGGGCTCAGTGCTGACAGCTCAGAGCCTGGAGCCTGCTTCAGATTCTGTGTCTCCCTCTCTCCCTGCACCTCCTCTGCTCGCGCTCTCTCTGTCTCTCAAAAATAAATTAAAAAGAAAAGAAAATGAACAAGTTATCCCAAGATAACTGGGTTAGTGTGGAGGCTGGGGTTCCAGAACATGCGCCCGAGAAGTCTGACACGCAGGAAGTCCAAAATCATCATTTCGTTCCTCACAATGCACCTGGAGGCTCTGGTCCAACCACTGGTAAATAAAGGTCATTAGATGTTTGAGGAAATTCTATACCCTAGAATAATGAAGCTAGAGAAAACAGATTATTGCAAGGAACACAATTAAATCTGAAAAAGAACTTGAGTGGGATACGAAATGAGAATGAAATGCTCTGAAAAAGGAACACGTGGAGAAGAAGAAAAAGCCCGTGAAAATTAAACATAAAATTTAAGAAATAGGTATACGCCTATTTTTTCAATGAACAATGGAAGGATAATATTAAATCTTTTGGAAAACAGAAAAAGACAAAATAAAAACGAGAAAGGATAAAGGAAATAGGAAATTAACCTTCCCGGAGATGAAGGACCCGAAGCCTTCAGCTGAGAGGACTCCGCTGGCCGGAGCTGAGCACTCCTCGTCCCCGCACGGCAGGGCCCGAGGGGAAGGAGCCGGCCCCTCTCACTCGGAGCCTAGCAGTCTCCTTCCTACGTTCTACTTACTTCTCTCGTTTGCTTCCATGGCTCCTCACTGGTACAGAAGCTCCGTGAGGGCCCGAATTTGTGTCCGAGTTGCTCGCGGTTTTCTCTAGACCCAAAGCAGCATCCAAGTGCTCAATAAGCATGTAAGTGCACGGTAGCTATTTGTGGACTCAACGAACAAATGAGGGTAGATGCCAGAAGACTCTCACTTTATGAACTCACACGATCTGTGGCAATTTTTACAAAACCATGCACTGTTTTTCTAATTACAAAATCACAAAGTCCGCTCCCTGGGCTCAGGGTTGGGCAGCACAGCTAAAGGCACCAAGATGGCAGGAATCCTCCGGAAACACAAGACCCATTACGGCGCCTCACTCAAGAAAATGGTAAAGAGGACAGAGAGGCCAGCACGCCAAGTCCAAGTTCTGTGGCAAAACCAAGATAAGAAGACAAGCTGAGGGGATCTGGCATCGAGGCGCCTGAGAACAGGCCAGGGGTGCCTGGGGCCACACGGCCACTTCTGCCGTCACAGCGCAGTCTGCCATCAGACTGCACAAGGTGAAGGCCAGGAGAGGCTCCACCACCTGAAACACTGCTCGCTATAATAAATGGGTTCATTTACATAACAAAATTATTTTGGTGTGTTAAATTTATTAATTGGACATTCTGATTTTGTGTTGCATTATTTTGCTTTCTCAAAAGACCTGGGAATTAAAATCCTTCTAATTTTTTTTTTTGAGAGAGAGAGAGCGCGCGCAGGGGAGAGGCAGAGAGAGAGAGAGAGAATCCCCCAATGCGGGGCTTGAACTCAAGAACCATGAAATCGTGACCCAAACTGAAATCCAGAGTTGGACGCTTAACCAACAGAGTCACCCAGGTGCCCCTAAAGTCCCTTTTTTATTGGAAAAGCTTGAAAAAAATAATAAAGCCAAATAAATTACTAAAACAGAGTTAGTCTGTCTTCGAGGGGCTGTTAAGATCTATCTTCTCAGTGTAACCTTATCTGACCACCCCAGATCAGCTTCAAGCTCTGGAGAAGTATATGGAAGCCACGAGGGCCTAAGGAATTATCTCAAAGTCATGTGCAAAATGGAAGAGCTAGGATGTGAACCCCATCTTCCTTCAGAAAGCTCACTCTTTTTTTTTTAATGTCTATTCATTTTTGAGACACAAAGACACAATGCAGAGGGTAGGAGAGAGAGAGATACAGAATCTAAGACAGGCTCCAGGCTCTGATCTATGAGCACAGAGCCCAACGTGAGGCTCCAACCCACAAACTGTGAGACCCTCACCTGAGCTGACATTGGATGCTTAACTGACCGAGCCTCCCACATGCCCCCGAGAGCTCACTCTTAAATGCTCCGTTACACCAGCTCCCCAAGTGAATCACGAGCTACCAGCACACGGGGCACGACGATTAGCACGAGGCGGGCAGCCCTAATGCCTGAAGAACTGCATTTCAATGCGGCTGCCTTGGGTCAAGCCCGCCCTGGGTCACTTACGGTTCCTCTCATCCGGTGCACCAGCTCATACATCTGGATGCAGCCTTCCACTTTGATCCTCCGGGAGGAATGAAGTGCCATAGGTTCTGCATGCTGGGACTCCTGTTTGTCCTGTAAAGACAGAAAACAAGAAACTAATCATTTAAGATGGTAAAGCCGATGCTCTCCCTTCTAGATGAAAACCACATCCCTGCCTATGATCAACGACCCATAAGAATGACAACAGAACAATGCAGGTTAGAACCGGCGTGCTTATCGTGATAAGTGATCTGTTCTCGTTTTCCTTTGTAACGAGAACAACATAAATTATGTATTATACAAACCAATAAATGACTTATTTCTTTGCATTGTTTGTTTTAGTTTGTTTTTTGGCTTGCTTGTTTTGATCTGCCCAGCAAATTTTTCCCCATTCTCCGGGTAAGCCTCAATTTGTGCTGGGGTGGATTGAAGGGAGCCCCCCGAACGCACATCCCCAATTCTTCCACCCTCTTCCTCAGGGGTAACCATGTGACCGGCCTACCGATCAAAGCACTCTGTCCCCCTGTGACCTAATGTCTACTTCAGGAATGAGGCTTATGTCCCAAGCTAGGCCAGACTCTCATCTCTGGACTTTTCTGATGGGGTTATCCGGGAAGGCTCTCTACTTCTGGGAATACTAATCTAAGAAAATGTGTGTCTACGGTTACTAACGGCCATCTTGCCACACCAAGTTCATATGAAGAATGGAACCAAGAAAGAAGAGTTAAGCAGAACTGAGAGGACAGGCAAAGCCCTGTATTTGGGTCACTGGATCAAGTCAAAAACAATGTTAAGCAGAAAGTATATTGCTTGGATCTAACTGCTTCTAAATGCATTCATAGACTTCCTGGGTGTGTGAGCTAATTAATTTAATTCCTTTTTCTCTTTCTTGTTTTACTTAAGCTAATTTAAACGGGGTTTCTGCTAAACACCAAAAATTCCTAATGACACAATAATTCATTATATAAAGTCATGTAAAAGTTTGTTTAAACCTCAAGAATGAGGGGTGCCTGAGTGGCTCAGTTGGTTAAGCGTATGACCTCAGGTCAGGTCATGATCTCATGGTTTGTGAGTCCGAGCCCCATGTCAGGCTCTGCGCTGACAGCTCGGAGCCTGGAGCCTGCTTTGGATTCTTGTCTCCCTTTCTCTACTCCTCCCCCATTCATGCTGTGTCTCTATCTCTCGAAAATAAACATTTAAAAAATTAAACAAAAAACAAACAACAACGAAAAAAACCCCAAACCTCAAGAATGATGGAATTCTCTATTTGGAGAAGACATCAGCAATTGGGCCCAGTACCAGATTTACCCATGAAGAGACTGAGCCCTACGGAAGGAACGGTGCCTGCCCGTGGGTATGTCACGGTGTTCGCAGAGTCAGAACTGAGAAGCACTTGTAGAAATTTTTTAAAAATGGTTTTTTAACTCTATAAAAAATAATTAAAATAATTCTAATTCACAGAAGTTGCAAAAATAAGTACAGAGAGGCTGGTGCATCTTCACTCAATCACCCCCATAGTAACAGCCGTAAGTACAGTAAAACAGCAAGGACAGTAAACTGACGGTGGCACAGGCCACAGAGCTTCTTCGGATTTCGCCAGCTGTGCAGGATTATTTTGTGGGTGCGCAGCGTTCCATGCATGTTTACCTCACGCGTAGATGTGCATAACGGTCATCATAATCATGGGACAGAACTGCCCTGTCCCCACAGGCTTCCTATGCACACCTACCTTCACACTCCTAACGCGGTCTCTACAATGCTCTTATTTCAAGAATGTTAAATGGATGGACTCATACAGTATGTTCCTTTTTATCTGTATAGAGACAAATTACTTCTAGAAGGATTACTCTCCATGTTCCAAAAATGAGAAAGAACAGAACACCACCAGTAGCAATTTAAGGAAGAGGAACAAGCAAAGGCGAGGACAAAACAGAATCAAGAAATGCTTTTGCTTTTTTTTCCTTACAATTTACAGCAACGTTAAGATACATACATACATCTAGAGAGCAGGTATAAACTCTACAGTGAGCCTCCAACAGCCAACACAAAAAGGGAGACCGCACAGGTTAAACGCATGCACTGTTCATGAGGAAAAAACCAGTCCACCTGCTCATGAAATTCATGAGTATTCCTGGCACTAAGAACAGAAGGGACCCTCTCCCCTGGCTCTGCATAAAGGGCACACGGGTGCAGGAGGCGGCGTCCTTAAAACAGCGACAGGAAGGGGCCACCATTACTTCCCCAGGGTAAGGTCACTGTTGTATAACAACGGTACACACTTAAACTGTTTCTTATTTTTAAGATTTTTATTTATTTATTTTATTTTTTAATTTATTTTGAGAGCGAGTACATGCACGTGCGTGGGGGAGGGGCGGAGAGAGAGGGAGAGAAAGAATCGCAAGCAGGGTCTATGCTATCAGTGTGGAACCGAACGTGGGGCTCAACCTCACAACCCTGAGATCATGATCTGAGCCGAGAGTGAGTTAGATGCTTAACCGACTGTGCCGCCCAGGTGCCCCAAGATCCTTATTGTTGAGTAATCTCTACGCCCAATGTAGGGCCTGAACCCAGGACCCGGAGAGCAAACATCGCATGCTACCCTGCACGAGGCAGTCAGAGGCCCCTTAAACACTTTTCAGCCACCACGGCCCCCGATTTTAAGCTAATCGAAAACCTTACCTCGGTTCCATCTGGTGTTGCTGGAGAAGCTGTTGAGAAGGTGGGGGTTCTGATGGGAGATTTGGGAACGCATGAAGGTTGTTCAACGTCTGAAGTGGATCTAGAGGATTCTGAAGTCTCCGAGGATGGTGGATTCTCTTGCGTGTGAGGTAAGACATGGTCTACCACCCATCCAGAGTACGAAGACAGCTTGGGAACAGACATACATTCTTCTAAAACATCCTAGAGTCAAGAAGAGGGTGAAACCCAACTTGCATGTTAACTGATCTAAGCAATCAGAAATTATTTTGTCCTTAGAATCTACTACCTGCCTCACTGAAAATCTAAGGCCTAAATAAATACAAACATACAATCAAAGACCCAAACTAACTATTAACAATTAGAGATGAAGAGAAAGTAGTTTCTTGATAATGACCCTGACTCCAATCCTTTAACATTTTTTTCCATTATTTATTCTTTTTAAGTTTCAAATTTGTTTTTTTTTTAATGTTTTATTTATTTTTGAGAGAGAAAGAGACAGCGTGAGCAGGGGAGAGGCAGAGAGAGAGGGAGACACAGATTCCAAAGCAGGCTCCAGGCTCTGAGCTGTCAGCACAGAGCCTGACACGGGGCTCGAACCCACGAACCACGAGATCGTGACCTGAGCCCAAGTCAGACGCTTAACCAACAAAGCCACGCAGGTGTCCCTCATTTTATTTTTGAACAAGAGAGCGCAAGCAGGAAAGGAGAGAGAGGGAGACACAGAATCTGAAGCAGGCTCCAGGCTCTGAGCCATCAGCACAGAGCCCAGTGCGGGGCTCAAACACATGAACTCTGAGATCATGACCTGAGCTGAAGATGGATGCTTAACCGACTGAGCCACCCAGGCGCCTCATGACTCCTATCCTTTTATTTATTTATTTTAAAATTTTTAATGTTTATTTATTTTTGAGAGAGAGAGACAAAGAGCGTGAGTGTCAGAGAGAGAGAGAGGGAGACATAGAATCAGAAGCAGGTTCCAGTCTCTGAGCTGTCAGCACAGAGCTTGACGTAGGGCCTGAACCTACGAACTGTAAGATCATGACCTGAGCCGAAGTCAGCCAGCCTACCTGACTGAGCCACCCAGGCGCCCCGACTCCTATCCTTTTAGAACATCAGACAAAATAACCCCAACCACAGAAAAAGGAACAATGCACAAAGATGGTCATTGAAGCATATTTGAAAGCAATTTAAAACATCAGAACAGAAAAGGACATGATGAATTTTGAAGTAAACTACAGGATACACAATCAGTGGGATATCAGTCGTTTAAAAGTATGGATTGTGGGTGCCTGGGTGGCTCAGTCAGTTGAGCGTTCGACTTTAGCTCAGGTCATGAGCTAAAGGCTTAAAACAAATCATATTTATAATAGAAGCACTACAAAACAAGTTCAAGACATTCTTCCGTGTGTGTGGACAACTCTACCAGTTGTTCTTTTTTTAAATGATTTTTTTGTTTATTTATTTATTTATTTTGGGAGAGAGGGTAAGCGCAAGTGGGGATGGGGCAGAGAAAGAAGAGAAAATCCCAAGCAGGTTCCATGCTGCCAGTGAGGAGCCCATCAGGGATCCCAACGCAGAGTTCGGGGCTCAATCTTGAACCATGAGATCACTGAGATCATGACCTGAGCTGAAACTGAGAGTCGGAAGCCCAACCGACTGAGCCACCGAGGTGCCCCTCAAGTCTACCAGGTAATCATGATCTCTGTATATCTGGCAGACAGCACAAGAGACGGGCAGAGAGACAGGGACAGAGGATCTGAAGCAAGCTCCATGCTAACAGTAGCGAGCACGATGCGGGGCTCGAACTCTGGGGCCGTGAGGTCGTGACCTGACCCCAAGTTGGACACTTAACCAACTGAGCCCCCCAGGCGCCCCTGGCATCGGCACTTTAAACCAGAGAAGCTTACATCAGTTAACTGCAGTTAAAATATACAGCCATTTTGGCGGAGAGGTTTACTCAATGTCAGGAAGGTATTCCCAGGAAATATGGAGAAACAGTGTAACAGTGATCAAGAGCACTGAGTTTGAAACCTGCCTTTCTTAATTTGAATTCTGTCCCTGCATTTCACTTACCTGTATAACCATGGGCAAGTTACTTCTAAAATGGAATAATAAAGGATCCACCTCAAAAGATCTGGGAAGGATTACATGAATAATAGATATAGAGGGTTTAGAACAATACCCAGGACATATTGAACTACTCAGAAACTGCCAGTTATTTATTTTACCAGGTCAGTGGTCCTCCAGCAGGATCAATTTTACCCCCTAGCGGACAGCTGGCAATGTCTGGAAACACTTTTTGTTGTCACAAGAGGGTGGGTGCTATTAGCATCGAGTGGGGTGGAGGCCAGGAATGCTGTTAACATCCTACAACGCAAGACAGCAAGAGCAGCCCCTCATAATGCAGAAGTCTGGCCCAGCCCAAAGCATCAGTGATGCCGCGGCTGAGAAATACTGATCTAGATTGTAGGCACACATCCCACGTGCAATAAACAGACATTCAACCCATGGAGAAGAGTCCAGACACAGAAACAAACAGGCTCATATGCACACTATATAAAGTAATGAAACTCCTTTTCAAGACATAATAATGCTGAGACCACACCTTTTTTTCTCATTCCTTACACCAAAATATATTCCAGGGCCAAAGATTCAAATGTAACAAATAAAACCACATATACCCAAAACACCATAAACAGGGGTGCCTGGCTGGCTCAGTCCATAGAGCATGCAACTCCTGATCTAAGAGTCATTAGTTCAAGCCCCACATTGGGCTCGTGGAGCCCACTTAAAAGAAAAAAAAACTATAAACAGAAAAAATTTCAACTGACAAACTAGAAAAAAATATATCTAACATATGTCACAGATAAAGGGCTATTGTTATCCTTGATACATAAAAAATGTATAAAATCCTGGGGGGGGGGAGAACTCCAATAGAAAAATGCAAATAGCAGGGGCGCCTGGTGGCTCCATGGGTTAATCATTCGACTTCAGCTCAGGTCATGATCTTGAGGTTTGTGAGTTCAAGCCCCATGTTGGGCTCTGTGCTGACAGAGCCTGGAGCCTGCTTCAGATTCTGTGTCTTCCTCTCTCTCTCTCTCTGCCCCTCCTCTGCTCACATTGTCTCTCTCAAAAATAAATAAATATTTTTTAAAATGCTATAAAACTGGCTCTTGAATATATGGGAAGAAAAGTTCAATCTCAACAAAAAGAGAAAGGCATTTCAAAACCATCCTGAGAGCTCATTCTCACCTACTAGATAAGCAAAAATTAAAAGTATTATAATACATTCTATTGATGAAGCTGTGGGCAAAAAGGCGCGATCAGGCTCCGCTGACTGGAGGTAATCTGATACATCTGTTACGGGGGCTGGGGAGACATCGATGTTTACCTTTGACCCAGTGATCTCAATTCTCAGAGCTTACCCTGAAGACACACTTCCCACAGAATGGAAATATTCATACGCAAGGTTACAAGCAATGGATTACAACTCTTCAAACGGTGCGATCACTTCGGCAGCACATACACAACTCAAAACAGTAACCCATGAGTACATAATGATACAAATAATTAAACGGGGGAGAAAAGAAAGCTCTTCCTTACCGAATGCCAACTCGCAAACACAGAAGGAATGGTTAACATTACGGAAATGCCGTTTGGGTCCCTCACATGGGTGACTGATTCAGGCAGAAATAATGACTGCCAACGGTGGGGGTTTGACAAGGAAAAGGATATCGATGTGACCTTGGATTACCTCCCCACAAGATACTAATCAGCCTCAAAAGTAAAAATAATGACTATTAAGTGCAACTATCTGGCTGGCGGGTAACAGCGTGACCAGGTGATCAAGGTTAGCATCGCCAGTGCTGGGAAACGTTGAGATATATGACTGAGAACACAGCATCATTTCTAATGTATCCCTGCCAAAAAATGTATAACGTGAGTTTACTCCAGACAAGACCCATGCTGGGATTCATCCTACAGAATGTAAGGTGTCTATTCCCTAAAATGGTCAGAGATAGAAAGGTCAGGAAAATGCTTTTAGAACTGTTTCCCACGTAAGTCTAAAGAGACAGGACAGCATCCTATCTGTACCTAATTACCAGCAACTCGGATACTGTCTATGCCTTAACGGGTCTACCCCCCCTCCATCCTGTGGTCTAGTATATGGCTTTGCAAATCCTCAGTAGTGACCACGCCCCCACTCAACTTTCCAAATCCGCCCAACGTCATCTAAGATTTTGGTCGTTTCCACAGGCTGGGCCGTATTAATCGTTCACCGCTAAATCTGGACCTCGCAGCCCAAGAGATGTGCAGTAAGTCAACTGACACTGAAAGGGTTGCTTTGACAACATAGCTGGGGCAAGCAAGGAAGCCTTTACAGAGAAGAGCACCTCTGAAATTCCGGAAGCTCCCTAAAAGGCTAGAATAGGCAGGAGAGGGCAGAAACTCTAGGACGCCGTTATGCACACAAAGGAGTCAAAAAACGTAGGCGGGTTGTTGAAAAGAACGCAAGGGTTCAGAGCGCAGGCCGAGCCAGAGGCTAGGGAACAGCAGGGACCGAGGCTGGAAGGGCACCGCCCACTCCAGGGGCCCCCCTCACCTCGCCCCGCAGCAGCCAGTCGCGGTGGTAGCAGAGGCGACCTTTCTCGGAACTGCGCAGCGCCTGCAGGGTCTCCCAGCAGCGACCCTCGGAAGGCATGGCCCGCCCAGAGAGAACTCTTCAGAGGTTCCGCTGGTGACAAAACAAGTCCTCGAATCAGCCGCCCGGAAGCGGGCCCTGGCTTCCGCTTCCGGGGCGCGCCCCACGCAGGGCACCCCCTGCCCCTAACGGCTGCCTGGTCCCGCCTTCGGCGCCGGGCCTGCTCGTCAACGCGCTTGCGCCGTTAGGACTTGGTCCCAGAGGCTCCCTCGCTGGGATCTGGACCCGGCGCTTTCGAAAGCCGGAGTCCTCGGATTGAAGAAAAGCCCAGTTATGTGTTGATGAGGATGTGGAGAAATCGGACCATTGCTGGTGGGCCCTAAAATGGGGCAGCTCCTGGGCAGTCAGGCAGTTCCTCGAAAGGCTGGCATTACCCAGCAATTCTACTCCTAAGTATGTATACGCCCAAGAGAAATGAAATTTGCATCCGCACAAAAACTCGTAGATTGTTCATAGCATTAGTCATAATAGCTAAAAACACAAACGTCCACCAACTACTAATGAAATAGGGTGTATTCATACAATGGAGTATTATTTGTTCATAAAATAGAATACAAATGCATACTACTGCATGGATAAATCTTGGAAAACATTATTCTAAGTGAAAGCGCTGGCCACAATATTGTAGGATTTCATTTTTGTTAACTGTCCACAATGACCTATCTTTGGAGTCTTTAGTCTGGCAGTTAGTGACTGCCAGCGGATGGGGGGGTGCGGGGAGTGGCTACTAACAACTATGAACTTCATTTTGGGTTGATGAAAATGTTCTAGAACTGGATAAAGTTTATGGCCGCACAACTTTGCAAATATACTGAAAAGGACTGAATTATACACTTTAAAAGGATGAATTTTATGGGATCAGTTAGAGGCAGAAAACTCCCTAGAGTTTTAAGTAATACACACTTTTTTTTTTTTTTTTTACAAACTCCTGGGACTGTTTGTAATAAAATACTTTACATGGGGTGCCTGTGTGGTTGGTTGGTTGAGTATCTGACTTTTGATTTTGGCTCAGGTCATGATCCCAGGGTTGTGGGGTTGAGCCTTGTGTTGGGCTTCATGGTGTGGAGCCTGCTTGGGATTCTGTCTCTCCCTCTGTCCCTCTCTCCCACCCCTTTAAAAAGAAAAATAACTTTACAAAGAAAAATACAGCATTGTTGAGAGTCAAAGCATAGACTCCAACAGAGGTGTTTCCCACCAGTGATGTAAATAGCAGTGCCCTGCCTGAAGGAAGTTTTCATTAGTTTGACAAAAATACAGATGACTTATACAGATATGTACCACATTGGTGTACGTCTGCCAACTGCCCTTTCCTGGGAGGGACTTTTTTTTTTTAATATATATTATTTGGGAGAGTGCAAGTGGGGGAGAGCAGAGTGCAAAGGACAGAGGATCTGCACCAGGCTCTGCCCTGACAGGCTGAAGCAGCTAGCCCCATGTGGGGCTCGAACCCACAAATCGGAAGATCATGACCTGAGCCCAAGTCAGACATTCAACTGACTGAGCCACCCAGCTGCACGTTGGGAGGGTCTTTCATACGTCGTAAGTTTAAGTCCATTTATGATGAAGGCTGTGAAAAACAAGCTTAGTTTTGAGGCAGTGGTACCTGCTTATTTTTGCAGTGATCTCCTTGGCAAAATTAAAAGCTGGAAACTACAAATGTCACCAGAATTTAGGGGGGGAAGGAGGTTTCCTGAAGCTAGATGCCTGTGTGGGACCCATTTCTTTTGAGGACATAGGGGAATTCTTTGGAGTTGTTTTTTTTTTTTTTAATGTCTTTATTTTATTTTGAGAAACAGAGACAGAGAGCGAGCAGGGGAGAGGCAGAGAGATTGGGAGACACAGACTCTGAAGCAGGCTCCAGGCTCTGAGCTGTCAGCACAGAGCCCGATGTGGGGCTCGAACCCACAGACCGTGAGATCATGACCTGAGCAGAAGCCGGACACTCAACCGACTGAGCCACCCAGGCGCCCCTAAGAGTTTTGTTCTTGAGTTAGAGTAGACGGAAAGACTGAGACTGCATCACCCAGAAGGCAAATACCAGCTAAAACAAAGGTTAGGGTTCAGCACAGTACCCCATTTGTTCACCCTCTAAAGAATGCGTTGTTCTTTCTTTTAAATGTAGGAAAGTGCGAAGAGCACAAAAATAGCCCATGATCTTACCATTCGGAAACCAACCAACAGGGGCGCCTGTCTGGCTCAGTAGTTAGAGCATGCAGCTCTTGATCTTGGGGTTCTAAGTTCGAGCCCACGTTGGGTGTAGAGATGACTTAAAAATAAAATCTTAACACTAAGATCTTTTAAAAAAGAAACCCAACTATCATTTTTAAAATAGTAATATATATCCCTCTTATCTTCCTCCTACCTTTGTCCATCCTCTCCGCTCCCAAGGTGCCCCCCCCCGGCCCCCGCACCCCGCCGCCCCGCAGACACAGAGCAGTGCCTTACAAAGCGTGCTTCCTCCAATCATCTCACGGGATTATCATGTGAAGAAGGTGCACAGGGAAGAAAGAACCGACCTGGGCCAAAATGAAATGAGAAGCCTCATGAGTCCCACGTACCAAGTACTTGTTTACTGGCTCTCCTGCAGCATTGTCCTTAATCATTTTTTAAAAAACGGGATGGGGTAGGTAAAGGAAACCATGGAGCCTTAAATATTGACTAGAAAAGCTTTCTGTAAAACACAACACACATTATTTCCAGAATAAATGCATTCCATAGATACAAGTCTGGCAAACAGAAATACAAACCAATGGGATGGGGATTATACTTTCAAAAGGCCACTGGACACAGCCCTGCGGGGTCTGTTGTGAAGTGCTCAGGGGCGGTGGCCTCAAGGACGCTTGGGCATGAGATCTCCACCAGGCGTGGGGGAGGAGGGCCTTGGGGAAAACAAGGGCCCTTTAAACAGCGAGTGAGTGTGCTCACAGCCCGGGACTCGTGGTGAGGCCCCCTGGCCAACAGCTCCCGCTCGTTCTGGTCAGAGAAAGCCCAATAAGAGATTCCTCAGAAGAGGAAGGCTGTGAGGGGACTGGAAGAAAAAGTCCACTCCAGACATTTGCTCGGGAAAGGAAGGAGCAAAGTCATGGTGAATTAAAATCTGGTACCCTAGGATCAGAGGATTTAAGGCTTGTCAAGGTAGTTGAAAATTTCCATGAGGTGGCTCAGAGAGGAGAGAAAACTAAGTGGTACCTATTTCACCCCCCCAGTGCTTTAGGGACTTTTCTGGAGCCAGTAGCTAAGACAAGACCCTGAACGCACTTCATCAGTGGAAGAGAGAGGAAAGCCAACAGGCCTTTCAGCTGTGGCTTGGCCACTCTTCAGTTCCCATGGCATCAGACCGGGCTCCCGGCTTGAGACTGGCGGCCTTAGGTAGGAGGAGATCGGGAGCGGATGGGAGAGCTGGTGAGGAAGGTAGTGTAGGGACTGTCCCCAAACACGTTGGCGTAGGACGACTTGAGGAACTGGACGTAGTTCTGCATGCTCCGATTGGTGCTCTCCGACTGCTCCAGGCGATCTTTGAGGTCTTGCAGCCGGCTCTGGTAGCGACGGTCAGCCTAAGCGGAGGAACAAGAAGATGAGTCAAGTGTGCGAAACTTCCAGAACAGATCCCCAGAGACCTGATCAGGGGTTGCCAGGGGCTGAGGGCAGGAGAATGGGAGTGACTGCTAATGGGCATGGGGTTTCTTTCTGAGAATATTCTAAACTTAGATTGTGGTGGGAATTGCACACCTCTGTGAATACACTATAAAACACTGGATTGTGGGGCGCCTGGGTGGCTCAGTCGGTTAAGCCTCCGACTTCAGCTCAGGTCAGATCTCACGTTCGTGGGTTCGAGCCCCGCGTCGGGCTCTGTGCTGACAGCTAGCTCAGAGCCTGGAGCCTGCTTCCAGTTCTGTGTCTCCTCTCTCTACCCCTCCCCCTCTCATGCTCTCTCTCTGTATCAAAAATAAATAAAACATTTAAAAAAAAATAAAATAAAAATAAAACACTGGATTGTGTAGTTGAAAGGAATGAATTTTATGGTATGTAACAAAGCTGTTCATTAAAAAAAAAGGGGGAGGCAATCTCCCTGGGATATCCTTAAGGGATTGGAAAGTGATTTGAGAGAAATCAAACCAAGTCATAGTCCTAAAAACCACCATGAAGCGCCTTGCCCCGCAGGCCCCAGGAAGCTAAAATCTCAGTCCACGCCCTTGTCTCTGGCCCCCGCCCTCCAGCCCAACTCACATCATCTCGACTCCTCCGCAGCTGGCTGAGCTCAGTTTTGGTCCTGCTCAGCTGGGTCTCAAGGTCCAGGATTTTGTTCTGGGCTGCTCGCTCCTTGGAGACTGCATGCTCCTTGGTCTGTTCCACCTGCCCAGAAGGAACAGTGGTGAGCTTGGCTCACCTGCCATGGGGAGCACCCGGCACCGAGAAGGCTGGGCCGCTCCCATTCTGGTCTCGCACGTCACTACAGGGGCTTCTCTGGTGCCTTGTAGCAGGAGCTCTGCGCAGGGACTTCTGCCGCCCACTGTACCTCCCCTAACCCCCGGCACCCCAAGAGTCATCACCTAAGCCGTGGTCAACATGGCTGAGTCCCACGCAGGCGGCAACTGAATGAGCCATCGTGAATCTAGTGCCGAAACCTTTACAGTAATTGCTCACTTGATCCTTCAACAAATTCATGAGGCCGGTGCCACTATTGTGTCCCCATTTTTTTAGATGGGGAAATGGGCTCAGAGATGTCAGGTGATTGGGCCCAAGGTCACAGAGCTAGCTGGTAATGGAATGAAGACTGACCTGCCTCCTAGCATCTTCAATAGCGCTCTCCAACTGCCTGGCCAGGGACCCACATTCCCGTGTTTTCTCCTCTAGCCGCAGCTGGGACTGGTGGATTGATTCCTCCCTCTTGGCAATCACCTGTAGGAACTCGATATTCTGGGCGCTGGTCGCCTCCAGTTTCCTAGGTGAAAGCACTTAATCAGATCCTGCCCACACCGCCAGGAGGCTGCCAGCGACCCCTGGACCGGGGGGCTCTCATCACGCCAAGAGGCTGCGAGGAACCGTAGAAATAAACCAGAGAAACCTGCTGACCAGCAAGGCGGCAGGGAGCCGAGTGGCCCGGATGGCTCAGGACTGTGTGGAGAGTGGGCGGGCGAGCACAGACAGAGAATGCCCGTTAGCACACGTCACACAGCATGTTGCAGCCAAGGAAGGTGGGCGCCACCATTATCCCCACTTTACAGAAGAAGAAACTGAGGCACCGAGAGCTGAAGTCATTGACCCAAGGTCAGCCCAGCTGGTAGGTCTGTTACCAAAACCCCTGCCCTCAACCTGTGCTCACTGCTGCTCCTTCAGCAAAAGGACTTCAGCAGGGACCCCCTCTACCGCTTAGGTGACCCACCGTAGGGTTGCAGTGACTCCTGATGTGCACACGTGGTCCCCACTGCAATTCCAGAATGTTCTACCTTCCAGTTGAAAGTTCTGTAAGTCCAGCTGAGTCCAGCTGCATGTTGGAGGCCAGCGGACCAGAGCAGAGGTGGAGCCCGGAGCCCTGCCCAGGTCCCCGAGTGCGGGCTGCATGAGCCACCTGGGCAGGGAGTGTTCCAGGGCCGAAGGCCTTTCACCTCTGAACTAAGGTTCCAACCCTCATTTTACAGAGGGCTAAGGGCTCCAGAGAAGGACAGTCAGGGGGCCTATGTCACAGCTCTGCCAGATACCAGCTGTGACACCTTGGGCGAGTCACTTAGCCTGTCTCCACACTCAGTTTCCTCATATTCAAAATTGGAATAATAGCAACTAATATACACTAACTATATGGTGCGTCCTTCTATGCCAGGTAATGCGCTCAGGCCTTTGACGAGTACCTCCTAGAAGACTTACAAAAACCTCGTGAGCTAGATTGTTATCGCTACCTTGACCCCTTTCTTAAGGTGAGTAAACAGAGGTTCAAAAGGATTCAATGATTTGCTCAAGATCACAATGCAGGTGAAGTGGCCAAGCCGGGACCCAAGACCAGGGCTTCTGACTCCAAAAGCTATACTCTCTTCACCTGACTGCTTCCAGGAGTCCGGAGGTAAAAGAGAAGAATCAGATCAATAAGGCCTTGGGGATGAGGCACCTGGGGGGCTCAGTTTGGTTGAGCGACCGAGTTCATGCTCGGGTCTTGGTCTATTTGTGGGTTCGAGCCCCACATTGGACACTGTGCTGACAACTCAGAGCCTGGAGCCTGCTGAGGATTCTGTGTCTCCCTCTCTCTCTGCCCCTCCCCCACGCATGCTGTTTCTTTCTCTCAAAAATAAACAAACATTAAAAAATTTTAAGAAAAAAAGAAAGGTCTTGGGGAAGGCTGATCAGAAATAAAGAGCAGAATGGGGCGTGGGGGGTGTGGGAATGCCCCCTCAATGCCTTGTGTTGGTCCTGGTGGTTTGCTTGGGTGGAGTGTGCATTTTTGGTAGGTGGAGCCTGTGGGTGGTCTGAACTTGACCACACTGTTCCAGAGCATCCCCTGGTCAAAAGACCATCTTCCTGTCTCCCACAATGCTTACCACTGCAATGGAAGCAGCTTTTCCTCTGAGGTCTGCCCAGTACCTTCTAGGGCCTTGAGTCCCTCAAACACTTCTGCACACTAAGCCCAGAGCAGCTAAGTGGATGAAAGTCTCGGGTCCTAGGAAGAGACAGAGATGGGACCAAGTGCCTCTAACCTCTCCAGTTCATCCACCTTCAGACTCAGCTGTTTATTTTCCTTCTGGGAAGCCTGATGTTTCTCTCTCGCCATCTCCAGCTTGTCCCCCTGATGTTCGATCTAAAATGACAGGAACACAGACTGGTTTATGAAGGAACTTCCGGCGTGGCCCTCCCTTCCCCCTAGGACCTGTCATCCACACCCAGGAGGGAGGCACGCTGCCCTCAGCAGGCACCCAAGTCTCAACGCACACCCTGGACGAGAGAGGAGAGCAGGGAAAGGTTAGGCCCAACTCCCGTGAATGCCTTCCTGCACGTAGAGAAGCCAGGTTTGATCCCGAAGAACCACGGCGACGCTTTCTTGATCAGGAGAGGCCACTCAGTGGGATCCGGGGCCGACATGAGAAGGCAGAAGCAGACGGTGGGCTAAACTGGCCCACACGACATGCCGCGGAGCTTTCCCAACTACACTGTCGGAATCGCTGATCTCATTCTCCCTTTAAATGGGGACAGGTACAGGCAAGGCAACAGGAAGCCTATCAAGTGTTTCAGGCTGGCAAGTTTGAGAAGTTATCCAGAGGGCTGGCTGCTGTGTACAGAAGCTTCAGGTGATCGGGCGAGGCCCGAGAGTGCTCAGGTTCAAGAGCGGGCAGGCAATTTAAGAGGACTGAGAACACGGGCTTGGGAAGCAGGTGTAGCTGGCTGAGTTCACCAGCTCTCAGCTCTGGGACCTCAGGAAATTATGCCTCTATGCCTCAGGCTGCTTTCTGGAAAGTGGAGAAATGGATATCTACACCTCACAACATTCCTGGGAGAACATGGGAGCACAAAGTCTGCACTTGAAAAAACGATAGCTACTTTTATTATTACAAGGAAGGAGGTCCAGAGACGGGAAGGGCCTCGCCCAAGGTCCCACTGCAAACAAGAGGCATAAAATTTCTTAGATTGTAGGCAGGATTCGAGTAACCCAGGCGCAGACTGCTTCTGGGAGGGAGGGAGCCCTCTTTCTGGACAGAACCTCAGGCAACAGATGTGGTGAGAGGAGGGAAAGGCAGCTGGAGCAGGAAAAAGTTGGGAGAAAAGAACACCCCCCTGGCTCGGCGTCTCCCCCTAGGGGCGCGGCCGAGCACTGCAGCAGAGCATGAAGAGCAGAGGCCTGCGAAGACTCGGAGCACAGTGGGCGGGGCAGCACCGGAGAGTGACGGCTCCTTGGACTACAATCACTTTGTGCAAACACAAGGCATTTGGCACACCAGACTTTTATTTCACAGCACTGATGATAGCTCACTCCTTTCAGAAAGCGGCAGCCAAGAAAAAGGAAGCGGTCCTCCCTTGGGGGGGCGGGGCGTGCAGCTCATCTTGGTAAGCGGGCCCCTGCTCGGGCCAGTTCGTGGGACCCTTTCTGCCAGTCCCTTACCCGGCTGCGCAGGTCTGATATGATGGCCGTGAGGTCGATGTTCTTCCTCTCGTAGCCCTGCAGCTGGTCTTGGCACTCGGCCAGCTTAGCCTCTGTGATCTTGAGGATGTCAGGCAGCTGCTGCAGGTCAGCCAGCTGGGACTGGAACTGCCTACGGGCCTGCAGTGGGAGAGAAAAGCCCACCGTTGGGAAGGGCCTGCGCTGTGGTGAGCCAGGCAGAGTCCTTTGGCATCAGGGCAGGGCCACCCGCCGGCCCCAGAAGAGGATCCTGTGGGAACCACAGGCAGGATGTGTCTCTAAGGGACACACTGGACCCTAACTTGCCCCCTGAGCCAGCCACTCCTTTTGTCATTGAATAACAATGGCAATCACATAGCAAATACCAGAACCTAGCTGCTGTGCTGAGGGCTCTCTGAATTACTCCGTGAATTCAGACAACATATGGAGTAGGTGCCACTGTCCCAGCGGAAGGACTCTCAAGGCTCAAAGGAGCAAAGTCATTTCCCTGAGGCTGCTCACCGAGAAACTGATAGAGATGGGGGTGCCTGGGTAGCTTAGTTGGTTAAGTGTCTTGATTTCCGCTCAGGTCACGATCTCAGTGTGTGAGTTTGAGCCCCGTATCGGGCTGCCTGCTGACAGTGCACACTGACAGTGTGGGGCTTGCCTGGCACTCTCTCTCTCTCCCTCTCTCTCAATAAATAAGTAAACATTAAAACAAACAAAGTGGTAGAGCCAGGATTAAGGTCCAGTCTAACTCCAGAGGCCCTAGGAAGGCAATCCCAATGCTACAGGTCAGAGGAGAAGGTCCGATCTCTCTGATTTAGTCCATTCCTGTATTAACAAGGAGGCTGAGGACCAAATGGGGCGGGGATGTGCCCAAGGCTATGCAACAGGTTAGTGGCTGGGCCTGGCTTCAGCCCATCTCTGAATTAATAGACAATCCCTTTGTCCCTAGACACCCAGCTGCCTCTGCAAGAATAAGGCTCTTCAGGGGAAAGGGGAAGGGGAGGGAAGGCATTTCTTTGAGTCGGTGCAGAAACAAAACAGGCATGGCCGAGACCTCCCAGATCTTAGTGTCTCAATCCATTTGGATTTGCTCTAAGCAGGGGAGATTAATTTAAGGTAACTGAAGAAGAAAACCAGGAGGAGAAGGGATAAAGCAGCAGAGAGAAAGTCAGAGAGAGAAGGTGCACGCGCGCAGGGAGAAGGCACATACACAGTGGTGTGGACCAGCCCAGCAATGAGAAAACTCAATTTTCTGCTCCAAGTGAGGGAAGCGCTCAGGCAGCCGAGGGGGACAGACTGGCAGACATGGGACTGAGGCGGGGAAGAGAGCAAGGAAGGGGAGCAGTACCGCTTCAATCTCTTTGTTCATCTCATCTTTAAGGATCTTGTTCTCTTTGTCACAGCGTTCCAGCTGGGCAGCCACTTCATCAGCCTCCAGTCTGGTCTTCATCACCTAGGGGCCCCCGAAGCATTGGGCCGAGTTTCAGTGAGAAACACCTTTCCCACCCGACCCCCCTTCCTGGGAGAGGCCTCCTGGTGACTTTGAGGCAGGCCGCCTACCTGACTCTTATAGTTGTCAATCATCCCTTCGTAGTTCTTAACCGACGCCTTTAGCTGCTGCACCTCGAGGTGCGCCTGACTGAGCTTGTCCTCCATCGGGGCGAAACTAGCCTAGAAGGGGTGGCTGGTGAGTAACCCACTGGAAGGTTCCCAGAGCAGATGGCCAGCTCACCCTCACCCCTCCACACTGCAAGTGGCCAGCCAGAGGAAGCCCCGCCTCCCCCCCCGCCAACCAAGTTGAGGCTCCAGGACAACTCAAGTGAATAAAGAACTTGACCCTTGAAATAACGGGGGGCCAAGGGGCGCCAACCTCCCACACAATCAAAAATGCACATATAACTTTTAACTCCCCCCAAACTTAACTATTTCTAGTCACCTGTTGACCAGAAGACTTACCAATAATATATACAGTCGATCAATACCTATTTCATATGCTATATGTATTAGATACTGTACTCTTACAATAAAGTCAGCTAGAGCAAAGAAAATGTTGGGGAAATCATAGGAAGAGAAAATACACTTACAGTACTGAAAACTCTGCATATGAGTGGACCCATGCAGCTCAAGGGTCAAGTATAGTAGATGCAAGTAAGTCACCCCGGTGTTTTCCTGTTCTTATCACAAAAGCGCTATCTAATTGTTAAAGACAACGGAGACAAGACGGAGGGGAAGGAATCATGATGCATGATGACAGCACCAAGGGACGCCTCGGTTTCTGGCTGTCGGTAGCTGAGCCGATACCGTTTTTCCCAGCAATAATGGGATTATATCGTACTTACTGCTTGGCAGCCTGCTTTTTCAAGTAACAATGATGTTATACCTACTTCTCAAGTCAACAAGTGTCCTCCTACAACCTAAATGTTCACCGTAGTAGATGGAACAAAAGAAATCATGGTATCTCAATACAATAAAACAATATACAGTCACCGAAACAGATAAACGGAAAACAACAACAACAACAAAACAAAACCCAAACCTGACCTAAAAAAGATATCCATAAAGTATGGCTGAATGAGAAAAGCAAGCTGCGGAATAATGGGTGTGTATGTGTTTGAATGTCTATATTAGTATTGGGGGGAAAGAACTGGAAAAATACCTATCCACAGTGAACAAAGAACACCACTGCTGCATTATATTTGTGTACGGTGTTACCTTTCAGTATGAACGTTGTAATCATATCATCGAAGACAATAGACTCCTAAAAACATTATTTTGAGGGGCGCCTGACTGGTTCAGTCGGTTAAGTGTCCAACTTTGGCTCAGGTCATGATCTCACAGTTCGTGGGTTCCAGCCCCACCTCAGGCCCTGTGCTGGCAGCTCAGAGCCTGGAGCCTGCTTCGGATTCTGTGTCTCCCTCTCTCTCTGCCCCTCCTATACTCATGCTGTGTTTCTCTCTGTCTCAATAATAATCAGACATTAAAAAAACCACATTATTTTGAATGGCCACACTGTTTCACTCCACAGGCACACACACTGTAATCAACCCCCTAACCACTTGGTAGGCTTGGAGGGGCTGCCCCTCCCCCCAGAGTGGCTTCAGTGGGAAAGGCTGACGATGCCAAGTGTCCCCGAGGAGTCATGGGGCAACTCGTGACTTTCCCACCTCCCCGACGAGAGGGTAAATTCGTACAACTACCTTATTCTATGGTGACATCTACAAAAGCTGAATTTATGCTCACCATCCGAGGACCTGGCACTTCCACCTCAAGGTGTTAAATTTATAAAAATACACCAGGGGCGCCTGGGTGGCTCAGTCGGTTAAGCATCCGACTTCGGCTCAGGTCATGATCTCGCGGTTTGTGGGTTCAAGCCCCGTGTCAGGCTCTGTGCTGACAGCTCAGAGCCTGGAGCCCGCTTCAGGTTCTGTGTCTCCCTCCCTCTCTGTCCCTCCTCTGCTCGTGCTCTCTCTCAAAAATGAATAACATTAAAAAAATATTAATAAAATAAAGTACACCAAACAGGCACACCCAAAGGTACACAAAGGCATCTACTGACAGTAGAATGGATAAACACAGCGTGGTGTGGCCGTATGATGGCAGACCAGGCGGCATCGAGAATGAGACCTGCCACATGGCACGGATTGTTCGCAACCATAACGCTCTATGAAAGCCAGGCACAGCGCTCAGAAACAGGCTCGCTGATCCGCGGTGACAGAAGTCAGGACAACAGTCACCTCTGCAGGGGGGCTTAAAAGCGGGTGACGTCACTGGGGTGCTAGTAAGGTTTGGATCAAGGGGACTGATGGACAAAAATGTGTTCAGTTAATGAAAGTTCTAGAATGTGTGTACCTTGCCATATGTCTTATTTCCTTAAAATCAATTGTAACAAATAAACTAGTAAAAAAAAAATGAATCTAGGGGTGCCTGGCTGGCTCAATCAGTAAAGTATGCAACTCTTGATCTCGGGGTTGTGAGTTTGAGCCCCACGTTGGGTGTAGAAATTACATAAAAATATGGGCGCCTGGGTGGCTCGGTCAGGTAAGCGTCTGACTCTCAGTTTTGGCTCAGGTTATGATCTCAGGTTCGTGAGTTGGAGCCCCGTATCGAGCTCTGTGCTGACGGTACAGAGCCTGCTTCTCTCTCTCTGACCCTTCCCTGCTCACTGTCTCTGTCTCTCTCTAAATAAATAAAAATTTTAAAAAATTTTAAAAATTAAAAGAAATGACAAAAAAATAAAATATTTAAAAAAATAAGCAAACCCAGATGTTACTGCCCAGGTCAATAACAAAGGGAGAATGGAGGCACGTGAAGGGGCCAGCCGCCCCCCCGGAGCCCGTGCCCACCTCCGACGGCTAGGTGGGAGTGTTAGGGTCTCGCACGCGTTGCCACATTCTCACCAGGACACCCTTTCCTCCCGCTGAGGAAATCTCCGTGGCCAGGGACGAACCCTCTAACCCGGGGCCTGTGCCAGCAAGAGGCGGTCAGGACCTGAATCCGGGCCCGACTCCGGCGCCCGCCCTCCTCATCACGCTCCTGCCTCCAGTCATCTCTGGGGCCCCGTCGGCAGCGCCCCGCCATCGGCCCCGCTGCCCCCCACCCGCGGGGCCGGCCTGCTCCCGCTACAGACCTTCAGCCTCTCATTCTCCAGCTTAAACGCGGAATACTCGGCGGTCTGCCGGTGCAGTCTCTCCACCAGGCTGTCCCGGTCTTCCCGCATCTTCTCCTCCAACGTTTGTTGCTGGTTTACGAGATCTGTCACCCGGCTGGAGGGCATGGAGTGAAAGAAGACAAAGGGAAGCAAGCGCAGGGGTTCTGAGGAGCCCAGGGCTTCGTGTCGAGGGGGCCCCAGTGTCCCTCCCCAGCCTTTCCCATCTCGGTGCCCTGGCACCCTGGTCCCCAGACTCCACCCCAGAAAACAGCCAGCTGCCCTGGCGCTGCCGCTGTGGCGTCCCCACGCACCCCACCTCTTCTAACAGCCTTCAGACTGGTCTCCCATCCCACCCCCACTCCCAAAGGCCTTCTGCATTCTGATCCTCCCATGAGGCCAAGACACTCCCTGAAGACAAGAACCAGAGATGGGGTCCCTTCCCAGCTCTCCATGGCACCCCCTCTGAGTCCCGCGGCTCTTGAAGTTAGGACAAAACTCCGAGTCTGGGTGGTCAGGGACACCCCTAGACATTACTCTTCCCCCCAGGCTGCCACCTGTCCGCCCGCTTCCCTCCAGCAGCCCACGCGCCGTCACCTAAACACACGTACTCATTGAGGACGATAATTTCGAGCTCGAGGTCTCCCTTGTCTTTCACAACTTGATTATAGCGGCTCCTCCATGATTCCAGAGTGGATAAAGCTTCAGCGACATAAAGATCCTGGGGACATGGGACAACAGGGCCCGTTAGCCCGGGGTCAGCGCCGAAGCCGAGGCAGCTGGGGGCTGGGCTCACTCTGGACAACTCTTCACCCCCGCGGTCCCTTCGCAGGGAGCACCCAGGGTGATCACGCGAGCCCAGGGGTAGCTCCTCGATGTCTGGCGATGACAACACCCTGCTCCCAGATCCGTCCTCGGCCATCAGGCCCGCCCGCAATGCTGACTTGGCTAAACTGTCCCCACTAATCAGTCGTCTCTCCAGCCAGCCAGCCACCCTGCTTTCATCCTTTGACCCACTGACTCACCCACTGCCCCCCGGACCCCCGGCTCATTCACCCTTCCGCCGTCACCAGCCCTCAGCCCCGGCCGCCCCGCCGCCCTCAGGGAAGGCCCACCACCTTGTCGGCAAGTTGCACGTGCAGCTGCTCGGCATACTCCTCACTCTTCTCGGCGCGTTCCTTCTGGGCTCGGATGGCCTTCTTTAAGGACTCTTTGTCCCGGTCTCCCTTTTGCTTTAACTCCTTTAGCTGTTCCATGATGGCCTCCACTTCTGCCTTGTGCTGGTTCCCACTGCGCTCCAGGTTCTGGGAAGGGAGGGTCGGGGGAGAGACAGAGGCAGAGAGGGAGAGCAGAGACGGGGAAAGGGGTCCAGCGAAGAGAGGGGATGAGGGAGAGGGAGAGAGAAAATGGGTCACCGACGGTGTGGGGCCTGAGGGCTCGCCAAATCTCCAAATGCAGGCGGGGGGAGGGGGGGCATTCCCAGCTCCCCGTGGCGCCTCTCTGCATCACTGAACCCATCGGGTCTTTATGTTAGGACGGAACTCCTCTGCGAGTCTCCCTCCAGCTGCCAGCGCTGTGTCAGAAGGACCTCACAGTCGCTCAGCAGAGCTGTGACCCCCGAGGTCCCAGCTCACACAAGCAGCAGCTGAGACCATTCCTTCCCCAGGGGTGGTTATAAGACCTGAGGGCCTAAGGGATTAAGTGACCGGCTCAGGGTCACAGCACTGAACCTGGTCACTCCTGGGAAGGGCACCCAAGGCCTCTAGGTCCACTTGCTCCTGCCACTGTCCCAGAGTCTCTCTGAAGCAGGAGTGCTTTGGCAGCAAGTGCCCCTGAAACCACTGAGGCAAAGCCTTCCTGAGTGGGGCTCACCGGCCTGGGGACTGCCATGCCCCGGGCCCTCCTTTCCCTCCTGGGGGGCCCGCAGGTACCTTGATCTGCATGCACAGGCGACTGTTCTCTGCCTCTTTGCACCGGAGCTGTGCCTGCAAATGCCCCCGCATGGACTCCATAGACTTAGAAAGCTCAGACGCTGTTTTTGCTTGAGCCTTGGGAGAGATGGAGAAAGTAGGCAGAGCCGGCATCTGAACCCAGGTTCCCAATTCCAGAGCGCAGTGTCCCCACTGAACTCTACCGGCCATAAGGAGGAGCGACCGTCGGGGACGGTACCTTCTCACACTGTATTTCCTGGAGAAGTTCTTCTACCTCCTTGTCCTTGTCTTGCAGTAGTAAGAGCAGGCGCTGGAGAGAACACACACGGTCATGAGCTCCCCGGGAAGAGCGAGGGAGTCGGGCCCAGAGGGAGTGGTGCCTGGGCACCAAGACCCAAGATCCCAAATACACCCTGGCATGGCTTCTGTGTTGAATATTTAAGACAACATAGATGTATTGATCTTGCAATTTAAGATAAAGTAAGGTTAGGGGTGCCTGGGTGGCTAAGTTGGTTATGTTTCTGCCTCTTGATTTCAGCTCGGATTGTGATCTCTCAGTTCGTGAGTTCGAGCCCTGTATCGGGCTCCATGCCAGGCATTCTTTCTCTCCGTTTCCCTCTGCCCCTCCCCCTGCTCCTGCTCTCTCTCTCTCTCTCTCAAAAATATTAAATAATATTAGTTGTGGAAAACAATGAAAAACAAAACAATGCTAAATTAGAATCCCCATAATCTCCCAGGCAAAGATAACCACTGTTAAAACACATTAAGAAGTCTTCTGCAGATTTTGTTCCAGAACCTACAATCCCACAACATTATCATAACATGATTAAATCTTCTACATCTTTTGAAACAGCAACTTAAAAGTTTCAATTTACTGATGGAATATAGTTTGATTCCCACACTCTCAAGCTGGAAATGCAGATTCAGGCATCATCCCCTTCCATGCCGAACCCCCACTGGCACATTCGGAGAGGCGTCGAGGGCCAAGCGCCAAGCCTGGGGAAAGTGGCCTCCCTCTTCCTTCTCCCTTGGGAGACTCGTGTGGGCATTAATAGCTCAACTATTCCAAAAGGTCTTGGGAGTTAACATGGTGCATTTAAAAAAAAATTTCTTTAACATTTATTCATTTTTGAGAGATAGAGAGACACAGAGCATGAGCAGGAGAGGAGCAGAGACAGAGGGAGACACAGAATCCGAAGCGGGCTCCAGGCTCTGAGCTGCCTGCACAGAGCCCCATGCAGGGCTCGAACTCACTGACCATGAGATCATGACCTGAGCTGAAGTCAGACGCTTAACCGACTGAGCCACCCAGGCGCCCCAACATGGTGCATTTTTTGCGCAGGCCAGCCAGTAGTTTCCCAATTTATCTGGCCCCCGATCACTCCCTGCTTTTGTCTCTAGCACCCATTAAAATCGTCCAGGAACTTAGGGTTCCACGGACCAGACTATGGAGCATGCTGCCTTGGGAGAGATTCTCAGAATTGGAAGTGTTGAGTCAAAAAGTCCACCTTTTGATGGCTTTTAGTCCATAATGCAAATAAGGAAATTCAAGTAACAAGACTGATGCTCAGTAAATCCATCAACAAGAGCCACATCCCTCAGGTTGGTGTTCAGTATGGGGGTTCGAGCTCCCAAGTGATCAACTAGACAAACCCACTGGAGCAGGCAGGGTAGGGGACCTTAGCCCATTTTACAGATCAGGAAACTAAGACTTAAAGAAACATCAGAGCCAGGCTGCTGTGTCCCTCCAGCCCTCTGCGCATGGTCGCCTAAACCCCACTAGAGCCGCCAGGGGGCGCTGTGTTACCGCTTTCTCTGAGTCCGCCTCCGCCAGCCTTTTGAGTAGGGCTCCTTGTTGTTCCATTAGCTTTTCGGAATCCTTCAAGGGAAAACACAGGGAGAACCAGGTCGTTAAGCAATGAACCCAGATGTCTACATCCTATGAATTCTTTCCCTTTTCCAAAACTTCTATTTTCCAACTACAGGAGTCATAAATAGATTGCAACCTCATAAAATAATCCATGAACCCGAGTAGAGTGAAAGTCCCCCTCATCCACCTCCAAACCCACCCCATTGTTATTAGTTTGACGGGTGTCCTGCCAATCCTTTCTCCATGAGTTTATATATCGCTACACTTAGAGAAATAGTATCTTTTGGGGGGTGGGGATGCGAAGGGATTTATGGGTGATTTGACCAAAATGATAGTATATTGTATTTTTACGCTACAACTTGATTTTTTTTTATAAAGAGCTTGAGGGGCACCTGGCTGGCTCAGTGGGTAGACTGTGTGACTCTTGACCTTGGGGTTGTGAATTTGAGCCCCATGTTGGGTGTAGAGATTACCTAATAAAAAATTCTTGTAAAAACCCAACACCTTTATTGAGATGAAAACTCAGATACAGGGGTGCCTGGGTGGCTTAGTCGGTTGAGTGTCCAGCTTCGGCTCAGGTCATGATCTCGCAGTTTATGGGTTCGAGCCCCGCGTCAGGCTCTGTGCTGACAGCTATCTCAGAGCCTGGAGCCTGTCCTCAGATTCTGTGCCTCCCTCTCTCTCTGATCCTCCCCTGCTCAGGTTCTCTCTCTCTCTCTCTCTCTCTCTCTCTCTCTTTCAAAAATAAAGAAATCGTTTAAAAAATTAAAAAAAAAGAAAACTCGGATACCACAAAAGTCACCTACTTAAAATGCACAATTCAGGCGCATCTAGGTGGCTCAGTCAGTTAAACTTCTGACTCAGGTCACAATCTCGTGGTTTGTGGGTTCGAGCCCCACATCGGGCTCTGTGCTGACAGCTCAGAGCCTGGAGCCTGCTTCGGATTCTGCGTCTCCCTCTCCCTCTGTCCCTCCCCCACCTGAGCTCTCTCTGTCTCTCTTTCTCTCAAAAGTAAATAAACAAGTATTTAAAAATAAATAAGTAAAATAAAATGCACAGTTTGTTGGCTTTTGGCACATTCCATTATTAATTTTTTAAATTGTGGTAACACATCGCTAACATAAACTGTGCCATTTTAACCATTATTAAGCGTAAAATCCAGGGGCACATATGGTATATTCAAATACTGTACGACCACCACAACTCGCTAGTTCCAGGACAGTCCCATCATCCCAAAGGAAAGCCCTGTTAAAACAGTCTCGTTTCCCCCCTCCCCTACCTCCGGCAGCCACTGATCGGCCGCCTTTCTCTAACAGGCCACTGCATTTTTAACCTCTCCCCCTGCACAGCCTTTGGGCAAGGAAGGTGTTCCCAGGTGGCATAAGTGCAAACAGTGTAGCCAAGTACTGGGCTAGGCCAGGCGTGGACAAAGTGTCTCTCTAGGGTCGATACCCAGAGGCGGCGTGCCTGAGCCTGAAGGTTTGTGATCTGCGGCAGCTGAAATGACCTGCAAAATGCCTGCACAGGTTTGCGTGGCCGCAGGCAGGAGGAGGGCCCTGGGCGGCAGCGAGCCCTGCTGCTTTAGCGGGCATTTCCCCCAAAAATCGCTCGTATGCGCTTATCAGCCACTGAGCTCCCTCCTCCCCGCCTGCTGCTCACACCCGTGCCCATCTTCCCAGGCGGGCTGTGGCCGTGAACGTCTCCATTCTTCCCGAGAAGGGGGCTCGGCTCGCCTTCCCGTCTCCTCTCAGGCTCACGGGTCCGCCACCAGCCACGGCAGGGCTGCGGGGGGGAGAGGCCAGCATCATGGCATCATGGTTTCTCCACCAACAGGAGGACTGAAAGCTAAGGCCTGAAGCTGCTCTCACTGTCCTTTACGCCATGTCCTCCGAGCCTCGGCCGGGGGGGGGGGCACTACACAAATGAACACATAATCTCACCAAATCCCTTACGAACTATGACCACCCCCATTTTCGAGAGGAGGAGACTGAGGCTGGGAGAAGTGAGGTGAGCTGCACGAGAGGACACAGCTGGAAATGGCTGAGCTGGGCCCTGAGCCGACCGGCCCTGCAGCCAGAGGAAGACTCCCATCACTGGGCATAGGAAGCACGGAGATGGGGGTGCCGGCCCACGACCACGTGGGCAGAGGGGGAGGACAGCCTGGACTCAACAGAGAGTAGCTACCATGGGTGGGAGTCCAGATCAGCTGACCCCTCAGCTCTGATGGAGATTCTGGGATTCCAGGACAGTAGAAGCTAAGGAGGTTAGACAGAGAAAACTCGGATACGAAGAGGTTTTGCCGGGGGCCCCAGGCCCCGGACAAGCAGCAGTAGCACCTACACTTACCAAACAGCAATCATGTTCCAGGCAACGTGCCAATCCCTCATCCAAGTCCTCACACGATACCACATGCAAGAAGATGCTAGTCCCATTTCACAGGTGGGAAAACTGAGGCCCAGAGAGGTTAAAAATTGCCCGCCCAGGAGCACCTGGGTGGCTCACTTGGTTAAGCCTCCAACTCTTGACCTCAGCTCAGGTCATGATGTGACAGTTTGTGAGTTCAAGGCCCATGTCTGACTCTGCGCTGACAGCACAAAGCCTGCTTGGGATTCTGTCTCCCCTCTCTGCCCCTCCCTCCTTGTCTCTCTGTCTGTGTCTCCCCCTCAAAATAAATAAACATAAAAAAATAAAGCAGTTAAAAAAGAATCGCCCAGCCAAGTATATTGAGCCAGACGTTAAACAGGTATTAACTATTTTTTTTAATGTTTTTATTTACTATTGAGACAGAGAGAAACAGAGCATGAGCGGGGGTAGGGGCAGAGAGAGAGGGAGACACAGAATCGGAGGCAGGCTCCAGGCTCTGAGCTGGCAGCACAGAGCCTGATGTGGGGCTGGAACCCACGAACCGTGAGATCATGACCTGAGCCAAAGTCAGAGGCTTAACCGACTGAGCCACCCAGGCACCCCTGGCATTAACTATTTTAAGAGAATAATTTAGCTATAACTAATAAAACTGATAGAAATATAATCTAGAAACTCTCAAATACACCAGGATAGTGCACATGAACGCCCAAAATAACAGAGCATGTTTAATAGCAAACAACTGAAAATAGTGTCCATCAACAAAGGAAAGGATAAGTTGTGGAACAGCCATAAAATGGAACATAGCAGTGAAAATTAACTACCTTCGGTCTCAGGAGAAAACTGGATGAATCTTATAAAAATATTGAGTAAAGGGGAGTCTGAGTGGGTTAGTAGGTTAAACATCCAACTCTGAATTTCAGCTCAGGTCCCGACCTCACAGTTTGTGAGATGAAGCCCCGGGTCGGGCTCTGTGCTGACAGTGCAGAGCCTGCTTAGGATTCTCTCTCCCCCTCCCTCATTGCCCCTCCCCCATTCTCTTGCATGTATTTGCGCTTTCTCTCTCTCTCTCTCTCTCTCTCTCTCTCTCTCTCCCTCCCTCCCTCAAAAATATATAAATAAACATTTAAAAAATTTTTAATTTGAGTGAAAAAACCAAACTCAAAAGAATATGTATGGAACAATGTGATTTCCATAAGGTTGGAAAACAGGCTAAACAATACTGTGTGTTGCTCAGGTACATACATGGTGATAAAAACGATCAGATTGGAGCTAAAGGGTCCCTCTGATAAGCTTATCACCAAAGGAGACATTTAACTACGTGGGCAAGATTTTGTTTGGAAGGCTGGTCTGTGAGCGTATGACTTATATTCTTTATTTTACATATTAATTTTGGGGGGCGCTTGGCTGGCTCAATCAGTAGAGCATGCAACTCCTGGTCTTCGGGTTGTGAGGTCAAGCCACATATGGAGTGTGGGGCCTACCTTCAAAATAAATCAGTAGGGGTGCCTGGGTGGCTCAGTCGGTTAAGCATCGACTCATGATCTAACTTCGGCTCAGGTCATAATCTTGTGGTTCATGAGTTCAAGCCCCACAGTGGGCCCTGTGCTGACAGTTCAGAGACTGGAGCCTGCTTCAGATTCTGTGTCACCCTCTTTCTCTCTCTGCCCTTCCCCCACTCACATACTCTTTCTCTCTCAAAAATAAAATAAACATTAAAAAAATTTAATTAAATAAAAATTTAAAAACTAAATAATGAATTAAATACTAACTCTTTTAAATAAAAAGAAGAAGTTCACAACGCAAACATAACATAAAAAAAAACAGAACAAAAGACACTATGGTCTCTGATTTGAACCAAACAGGAAGATGGCTGCTTTGGCCGTCAGTCTTTCCAGAATCATTTGCTTAATACAGACTATCCTTCAGAGACCACCTTTTAAAAAAAGTGCAGCCCGGGGCGCCTGGGTGGCTCAGTCGGTTAAGCATCTGACTTTGGCTCAGGTCATGATCTCACGGTTCATGGGTTTGATCCCCATGTCGGACTCTGTGCTAACAGCTCAGGGCCTGGAGCCTGCTTCAGATTCTATGTCTCCCTCTCTCTCTGCCCCTCCCCTGCTTGTGCTATCTCTCTCTGCCTCTCAAAAATAAATAAAAAAGAGAGAAAAAAAAAAAGAACCATGCAGCCCTACCTAAATGGTGCCAGCCATTTAGCCATCCTCCGTTTACCCAGGGGCGGAGCCCGTCCCGGACTCCTCGGGTCCTTCCTGCACCCTCAGGTCCAGCTCCAACAACTAAGGCAACATCCGTCTACCGGGGGTGGCCAGCACGTCCCCATGAACATCTCGTCCGATCTTCCCGCACCCCCTCGGGCCAGGCACTGATAGTTCGTTCTTTTCCCAGACAAGGAACGGAGTGGGGGGCGGAACGGAGGCTCGGAGCAGACGGGCCCTCAGTGCCGAGGGTGCGGCTGAGTCCCAGCTCACCTCTTTGCAGTGCTGTTCCCTCAGCAGGTCTCGGAGGGTGCGGTTGGTCTCCTCGAATGTGCTCAGCTTCTGCAGGAGAAGTTCCTTCTGCCTCGTCAGGGTGTTAATGTCCGTGCAAGTCATTTGTTTCTCCTGCAAGACAGCAGGCAGTCTTACACGCACGGGGGTGGGGGGCAGGGCCAGGCCCCTTTAAAGAGGTGCTGGAGCCAGGAAGCCCAGGTAAGCAGCCCGGGCTGCTGTGTACAGAGACAGAGCGGTCAAGGGCAGGCTTCCCAGAGGAGGTGGACCTGGAAGGATGGGGCAGGAGCTGAGAGCGACCAAGGGACAGGGGCTGGGGTGCCCAGCCTGGGCAAGTGCAGTTAAGGCAGGCTTCCCGGAAGTGGAGGAGGAGGAGGAGGACGACACCTGGTGGCCGATACTCGCAGGACTCAAACTGTGGCTGATGCTTGCAGGAATCAGACTTAATGCCTTGACTCACTGTGATCCCAGGAGACCCATGATGAGGTCAACTCAGAGACCCTGGCCACCAGAGGTCATCCTCGGGGTTCAGGCCCCAGAAGTGAGAGCGGGGGTGGGGGCTGAGGTGTCAAGGGTGCCCTCCCCTGGCCTGGAGATGTCATAAAGTAGGCCTGATGACTGCGTCAAGACCCCTCTCTGGCTTGCAGCTTGCCCCTCTCTGGGCCCGGTCCCACCACCTACTGTCTTCAGCTTCCCGATGGTGTCCTTCAAGGCCATGACTTGCTTGGCTGCGGCAGCCCCATCCATTTCAGCCTCTACCAGCTTGGACATGAGGCACTCCTTCTCCTGCTGCAGGTGTTTCTTCTGAAGCCTGGGGCCAGGGAGAATAGGGCTCTGTGAGCGGCCCCCCCGCCAGGCCACGGCCCGCCCAGAGCTCTGAGGCTCGCCTCACAATGCCCCACGAGGCTCATCTCCTGGTCAGGGGCAGTAGGGGTGGGGCAGGGATGGCTCCTGGGCGGCCACCTGGGCCCCACAGCAGGGCCTTCACCTCAGGTGAGGTGATGGCAACTGTGGCCCTGCTGGCCTCGTAGTCATTAGCATCACCTCTGTCCCCAGCCCTTGCCACAAGCTTTAACACCGCCACCTTCAGATCCGCCGCTCCCATCCACACTTCCCACTGGAGCCAAGTCTGGCCGCGCCACCCCCGCTTTGAACACCCTCCCGTGGCTGCTCAGTGCACACTCCAAGCGACCTCTAAGAGCAGCCTCGGCCAACCTCCATGGCGCCCCCTGCCCTCTGCCCACCCACCCCCTCCTTCAGGCCTGTGTTCCACTTCTCATTGCAAACTCCTCCCTGGGGGCTTTCGCTTGTGACCCAGCATCCTTTCTTCCCAGCACCGACTGCCCACCTCCCTTACCCACCCTGCAGGACTCTCCTTAAACATCGCTTTTTCCAGAAAGTCTTCCCTGCCCCCACTGCACTCTGAGAGGGGTCCTGGTCTTCCCTCCCAGCGTGAATCACGGGCCCCTTCGGGTCGCTAGCCGTGTGCCTGCCGAACGGCCATAAGCCCGGGTGTGCGGCGACCTGGGGCTGCCTGGCAGGGAGACACGCATCGGGGCAGGGCCGCCTTACATGGTGAAGTCCTTCTCCTCCTTGATGCGCTCGATGTTGTGCCTCAGCACGGTGTTCTCGTGCTCGGTCTCGGCCAGCTCGTGGGCCACCTCCTCCAGCTCCTCCTTCCGCTCCTCCAGGAATCTTTTGGCCATCTGGCGCTCACCTTTCTGCATCTTGACCTGTGCAGGGGGATACGCAGGCCACTGAGGGGAGGGTTCCTCCTCAGCACAGCGCTTTGGGCCAGATGGGGTGCCTCCGATTGACAGACACATAGGTCCTTGGGTCCTGTTGGCTGCAATGTCAGTTAATCTCGCACGGGCTCTCTGGGCAGACACTGTTCATCTGTTTCCTCGGGACTGAGAAAACCGGGTGCAGAGAGCTGAAGTGACTGGCTGTTTGGGGACAGGGCCAGGATACAAAACGTAGTTCGGGGCACACCACAGGAGAAATGTCACAAAAAGGCCCACACACTGTGGGCTGTGGAGACAGGGCTGTTGCCAGGCAGCCAGCCCTAGCTTCTCCAGGAGGGCCCAGGGGCCCCAGGGGCAGGGTGGGGGATTAAAGACACGGGCCACATTAGCACTCAAGACCCGGGCTCCATGCCGGCTCTGCCACCCTCCCAGGCCGGGGGCCGTGGATTTCCAGGTTGTTCCCAAGTAAGGGCATGGCCCCACCAACTGCGGACAAACTGCCTTCCCCTCTTTGGGGGCTTTGTTCTTTTGTAAAACTTTTGTGTCAACTGGGAAACCGAGGTCCCAGTGTCCCAATCACTTGGTGTCCAAAACGGGGCCAAGACCACCACCAGCTTCATTTACTGTTGTGACAGATCAAACCAGGGCATCCATACGGAGCGCCAGGCGGGGTCAGAGCCAAGCCCGAGCTGAGTGCTGGGTGGAGAGGGGCCCAGGTTGCCCAGGCTACCTCCTCCGAAGCATCTAAAGCCCTGGGCAGCCTGCTGGGAGGGGACCGAGGAAGGAAGCGGGCCACCAAGACCCGGCCCAGGGCTTTCCTCCCGTCCTCAGGCCAATAACTGCTCCACCCCCCTCCCTCCCTCACCTCAGACTTGAGACAACCAACCGCGTTCATTAGACTGTCAATCTTCTTATCATAACGGTTCATTTTACAGTGACCCAAGTCGTCATCTTCTGTAGAGAGGTCACTTAACCGCATCACTGAGACCAGCTTTTCTGAAGACGGTGGCGTGATCTCCAGGCAATGAGGCGGATTCTGATGCAGAGGAGGGAGAGACACGTGAACTCATAAGACAAAGCCGCAACTGTCAGACTGTCAGTTCGAGCGCCACCTGCTTTGTCCAGCCGAGGCAGGAAGGGCTAAAATGCCGAGGGCCGACCACACGGACCCCGGGACGGAGAGCACGCTGCGCCTTCTCGATGGAACATTACCTACCCGTTTACGTGACATTTCTAAAGATTTTCTACCAAGAAATAAGCCTGTGTTACAATGCCAAGTTTGAAATAAAGGATAGAACAAACTGACAAAAATAGTCACAATACCCAAAGCTGGCAAAAGTTGGGGGCGGTAGATGTTTCCACAGACCGAGGGCTGAAGTGAACTAAGTCAGAAGCCTTTTAAATGAATATGAATGCATGACTGTGGACCGTTGCGAGTAGCCTGCATCTGCTATGAAAGGTACTTTTAGGGACCAGTGGGTAAATGTGAGTGTGGACCAGGTATATGAAAAGAAGAAATCAAGCTTTTAGGACTAATCATTATTATTTTGGTTCCGCAGAAACATATTATTAGAAATGCATGACTGAATACTTCCGGGGTAGAATGGTGTGATGCCTGGAAAGATTTAAATACATCAGCACAAAAACTTATTTTTTAAACAAAATGCACAGGCCCCCCCCCCCAAAAGATTATGTAAGCTATGTGAACCTCTGCTTGGAAGACGCTGGAAGAAACCTGCTATAATCTGGGAACCTGGGTTTCCATGGGTCTTTAATATGGTGAACATGATTCTCTCAGTCTCCAGGTTTCTTCTGGTGCATTAAGAACTTGCTATTTCTCACTATTTGTAGAGTTCTGTGCTCCTTTTAAGCTCAAGTGGCCAACCTCTGTGCCAGATTCCAGGGGAAGAGGGTGACCGTCAGGAATAACAGTATTCAATACGAGTATAGCTCGGGGCGCCTGGGTGCTCAGTTGATTAAGTGTCCGACTCTTGATTTTGGCTCAGGACATGGCCTCGAGGTTCATGAGATTGAGCCCCACGTCAGTGCACAGGCTGTTTGTGATTCTTTCTCTCCCTCTCTTGCCGCCCCCCCCTCCTCATGCACACGCGCTCTCTTGCTCTCTCTCTCAAAAATAAAATAAACATTTAAAAAAAAAAAGTATAACTCTCACGCCAAACAAGTAGGACTTACTTACAGGGTACAATTTTAAAAATGCATGCGCTCTCTGTTCCTGCAATTCTACTAATAAGGACTTATCTCATGGTTCATGGGTTCGGGCCCTGCATCAGGCTCTGTGCTGACAGCTCGGATCCTGGAGCCTGCTTCAGATTCTGTATCTCCCTCTCTCTCTGCCCTACCCAAGCTTGCACTCTGTCTCTTTCAAAAATGAATAAACATTAAAAAAATTAAAAATAATTTTAAATAAAAAATAAAAGGAGGGCATAGGAAAATATATAGTATGATAACAATAGTATTTCAAAACCCAACACTATGCATAGGAAGACATGTGACTGGAAATGTACCAGTTAACATGTAGCTGAATATTTTAGCCGTTTGAGGAGAGCGGGTTCTCTCGGGGGAGGTAACAGCAGCATTCGGACCAGACAAGAGGTTCTGGGGAAGCTGGTGGTGATATGGTTTCTTACGTGCAGTGGTAGTAGTAGTAGGTTAATAAAGTTTGTAAAAATTCATCAATCAGGCAATATATTTCTGATGTGTGTACTACTTTCCTGCACTTTTTAAGCGACCGACTGTGGCTCAGGTCATGATCTCGCAGTTCATGGGTTTGGGCCCCGCATCAGGCTCTGTGCTGACAGTTCAGACCCTGGAGTCTGCTTTGGATTCTGTGTCTCTTTCTCTCTCTGCCCACCCACTCCCCCATTCGTGCTCTGTCTCTCTCTGTCTCTCAATAATAAATAAATGTAAAAAGTATTTTTTAATTAAAAAAAGAAAAAGCTTTAAATTTATAAAAATGTTTTATTTATTTTTGTAGAGAGAGAGACAGAGCATGAGTTGGGGCGGGGGGGAGACACAGAACCCAAAGCAGGTTCCAGGCGCTGAGCTGTCAGCACAGAGCCTAATGCGGGGCCTGAACCCATGAATGTGAGATCATGACCTGAGCCGAAGTCGAGACTTAACCTACTGAGCCACCCTGGCGCCCCAAAAGAAAAATCTTTTAAAACCTAACAGCAGCCACATTAAAGTAGTAAGACGACAGGTAATGGTATATTTTTCTGAATTTTCAACTTTCTGTAATAAAAATAGATCACTTTCAATAATAGGGTAGAGAAAAAACCCACACCTCCTTTCTCCCAAAAGCAATCAATCTTATATCCCAGAAAGAGTTTTAAAAAATCAAACAAGAGGGGTGCCTGGTGGCTCGGTTGGTTAAGGGACCGACTCTTCATTCCAGCGCAGGTCATGACCTCACCGTTCATGAGACAGAGCCCCACATTGGGCTCTGTGCTGACCACGTGGAGCCTGCGTGGGATTCTCTCTCTTCAATCTCCCTCTACCCCTCTCCCACTCTCTCTCTCAAAATAAATAATAAATAAACATTTTTTAAAAAGTCAAACAAGGGGGTGCCTGGGTGGCCCAGACAGTTAAGCCTCTGACTTCGGCTCAGGTCAGATCTCACGTTCGTGGGTTCGAGCCCCGCGTCAGGCTCTGTGCTGACAGCTAGCTCAGAGCTTGGAGGCTGCTTCCGGTTCTGTGTCCCCTTCTCTCTCTGTCCCTCCCCCTCTCATGCTCTGTCTCTCTCTGTATCAAAAATAAATAAAACATTAAAAAAAAAAGTCAAACAAGAACCCCCACATGTACACAGCAGCTCCTGGGGTCCATGTCCAGCTCACCCCACATTTCCTCATCTTAGAGTCTTTCTCCCTTGTCCATAATGGAAAGGTCAGGCTGGGGTCTTCCCAGAAAAATACAGCACAACTAGGAAGGAGAAAGGCACTGCTCAAGGGGACATCATGAAATATAACTCCTATTTGAGAGACAGTCACCTGTCTGAGCTCCTCCATGTCTAGGAGTCCACGCCCCCAGGACTGAAAGCGGGCACTGAGCTTTCCAGGAGGGATTATGGCTTCTAGCACCCTAAGTCAGTAGCGAAGTCAGTTTCCATAGGGGCAGATTTTTGATGTATACTTTAAAAACTACTGCGTCTTCTCCGTTTTTTAGAAAGCATTTTTAGGGGTGCCTGGGTGGCTCAGTCGGTTAAGTGTCCAGCTTTGGCTCAGGTCATGATCTCACAGTTTGTGGGTTTGAGCCCCAGATCAGGCTCTGTGCTGTCCCTGTCTGTCTCTCAAAAGTAAACAAAAACACATCAAAAAAAAATTTTTAAGCATTTTTAATTATAAAATATAGTATGCTTGTTATATTGAAATTCAAGCAGACAATAAAAAATAAACCATTAAGGGCCCTCGGACCCCAATGGTAATCACTGCTTACTACTTTTTATACATCTTTCCAGAAAATGTTACACATATACAAACACGTGTATATACGCATAAATACAGATGTCCTTCTTTCTCTTTTTTTTAAAGTAAACTCCATGCCCAACATGGGGCTCACACTCATGACTCCAAGATCAAGAGTCACGTGCTCTGGGGCATCTGAGTGGCTCGGCAGGTTAAGAGTCTGACTCTTGATCTCAGCTCAGGTTATGATCTCAAGGGTGGTGAGATGGAGCCCTGCATCAGGCTCCATGCGCACAGCCGGTATTCTGTCTCTCTCTCTCTCTCTATCCCTCCCCCCAACACACACTCTCTCTCAAAATAAACTTAAAAAAAAAAAAAAGAGGGGTGCCTGGGTGGTTCAGTCGGTTAAGTGTCTGACCTCATCTCACAGCATGTGATTTTGAGTCACACGTCGGACTCTGTGCTGACAGCTCAGAGCCTGGAGCGTGCTTCAGATTCTGTGTCTCCCTCTCTCTCTGTGCCCCTGTCCTATACACCCTATCTCTCTCTCTCTCTCAAAAATAAATAGACACTAGGGCACCTGGGTGGCTCAGTCGGTTAAGCATCTGACTTTGGCTCAGGTCATGATCTCATGGTTCGTAGGTTCAAGCCCCATGTCAGGCTCTGAGCCATCAGCACACCTGGAGCCTGCTTCAGACTCTGTGTCTCCCCTCTCTCTCTGCCCCTCCCCTGCTCATGCTCTCTCTCTCTCTCAAATAAATAAACACTAAAAAAATAAATAGTCATTTAAAAAAAAAAGTCATGCTCTGCCTACTGAGCCAGCCAGGTGCCCCCAGATGTCCTGGTTTGCAAATAGGGCCAAACTCTACATGCTGTGCGGCTCCGTGCTTCATGATCACGTGTACATATCTACCTTGTCATTGTACGGCATTCCACTGCATGGATATATCGGAAATTAACCAATATCCGTCTGACATTTAGGTGACTTCCAATTTTTCTCTTACAAACATCTTTTTACATGCTCCCTGTACTCGTGTACCCTGGCTAGGTCAGTTGAGTGTCCAACTCCTGATTTCGGCTCAGGTCATGATCTTAAGGTTCAAGAGATCGAGCCCTGTATTGGGGCTTCCATCCTGACAGCAGGGAGCCTGCTTGGCATTGTCTCTCTCTGCCCCTCTCCTGCTTGCTTGCTCTCTCTCTCTCAAAATAAATAAACTTAAAAAAACAAAAAAAACCCCTACAGTATCAATCCCTAGGTATAAAGCTACAGCATCCCTGGGGTGCCTGGCTGGCTTAGTCGGTGGACCTGTGCAACTCTTCACCTTGGGTTCGTGAGTTCAAGCCCCGCCCTAAGTGTAGAGATTACTTAAAAAAAAAAAATCTTATAAAAAAAATTTTTTTTAAATAAAACTATAGCATTAATGTTTTCATAAATGCTCCAGAACTGCTAAATAATTTCACCAATCCTCTCAAACTACTGTAAAAAAGTTTGTTGATGAGGCCCCTGGGTGGCTCAGTCGGTTAAGCATCCGGCTTCGGCTCAGGTCATGATCTCATGGTTTGTGGGTTCGAGCCCTGCGTCAGGCTCTGTGCTGACAGGTCAGAGCCTGGAGCCTGCTTCAGATTCTGTATCTCCCTCTCTCTCTGCCCCTCCCCTGCTTACACTTTGTCTCTCAAAAATAAATAAAAAACATTAAAAAAAAAAGTTTGCTGATTTCTCCTACGCTTGCCAACATGAGAGAGATATTAGTAAGTTTTTCAACTACAGTATATGCCAATCAACAAAAATGAGAGCTTGTGTTTATTTTCAAATTGTAATTGTTTTTCACTTACATCTAACTGATTAGTCAGGTACACATAGTAAAAAATGGAAGATCGCATTTTAATCCCAAACATTCTTTCCCTTTTATTTTTTAAAGGCATTTAAAGTTAAGTGTATTCATGTATTTAATTTTTTTTGATGTTTATTTATTTTTGAGAGAGTGCGTGCGCGCACAGTTGCTAGTGGGGGAGGGGCAAAGAGAGAAGGAGATAGAATCCAAAGGAACCTCCAAGCTGTCAGCACAAAGCCCAACGTGTGGGGCTCGCCGAAACCAAGAGTTGGACGCTTAACCAACTGAGCCCCGCAGGAACCTCTAATTCTAATCTTTCTTACGTAAACAGAGACACAGACACAGACACACACACACACACACACACACACACACACACACACAGGTCAGAACACTTCATTTATACCCCATTCTCCCTTTGTCTCTTCGGGAAAACTGATAAAGCAGGGAGTCAACCCCAGGAAGTAGGACTTCAGAGTAATTATTTTTCCTTTTTGTTTCTAATTTTAAAAGTAATAAACTATCAAAAAAAAGAAGTCATAAACTATCAGCAAAAGACTGTTTCAAAATGGGTCAGGCATCTATCTGGAAGGGGCCTCAGGTCCATTTCACTTTTGCCCCAATAATGAGATCTTTGTCTAAAATGCAGCCAAAAGGTCTTGTCTGCCTGTCACTGAGGTTTCTTGTCGCAACTGACTAGAATGTAAGCCTAGGGGGGTGCGCCTGCCAGTCGGCGGCTGTCACCCCAGTGCCCGGCAGTGTCTGGCTCAAGTCTCGATAAACGTTATGCCGTAAATCACTGCGCGGGTGGATGGATGGATGGATGGATGGACAGATGGACAAACGGACAGATATGCATGGCTAAAAAAAAGGACAGTAATAATTCTCTGGGCACCTTCACAACTAATATAGAAGGCAAGGATTAACCAGGAGATTGCTCCAGAAGCGGGCTGGAGGACGTCTGTGTGGTGCACGCACGAGCTCTGGTGAGGACCGCCTCAGAAGAGGCGCTGCTTTCTTGGACGTGTCTGGTATGGTTTCTTTCAGTTACGCTTCAGAGTCTGGTGCAGTCACACGGGAAGAGACGTGGGGCTCCACACGTGCAAACCAGAGAGGCCAAGGGCACACCGTCTAGCAAGAGACATCCCTGAGCCCCACCTCTCGCTCCGCTGCTTTCTCTGGGACTCCGTCTCTCTGCACCTTGGTTTCCTCATCTGCACACTGGGAGAGCGTGACTGACCCCGCCGCAGTCTCGTAGGGACCCGGGATCGCCCCGTGCGCGCAGGGGTTAGCAAGGCGCTCGGGGCCGACTGGGCCATCTCCACGAGCTACCGCCGACCCTGAATCCTACCGAGTTTGAGGCCTGCTAGAACCTGACCAGTCCAAGAAGGAAAGCCTGAGCGAGAATCAGCCTACCTCCCACTTGCATCCCACATGCCGGGCGGATGACTTTCCAGGGGGCATCCAAGGTACCTTGGTTTTCACCCGGACACTCCGCCGCACATTCACGGTGTCCCCTTTCATTCCACGCTTATGAGATTTCTGTGGAAAGGGACAAACCCAGGGTCACTTCCCCACACAGCTGGCCGCGGTGTCACTCTGGTGGCATCCACTTCCAGCTCCGCAGGGGAGCCTCTTCTGACTACAGCTACTGCTGCCGCCTCTGCGTGACCCGGCTGCCTACCGTCTAGCCGGGCAGTGACCTCTGAGAGCAAGTGCATTCGCCTCCGGAACCTTGGGGGTTTGAAGCACGTGGAGGCCGGGCTGGGAGGCGGCCCCCCAGCTCTGTGGCGTTGGCCTCACCTGCCCGGCACGCTCCTACCTGGCTGCTGGCCGCTGCCGGTTTCGGGAGTTTTTTTATGTGGACGTGGACAGGAGTGTTCTCATCCACGTGGACATGTAAGGGGGGAGTTGAAGAGCGGTCCTTCATGGTTTGCTTCTGGCAGGCGGGGGAGGACAACACAAAAAAGGTTGATCTGTGGACGAGTAAAGTGGCATAAAAAACAGAGCTCGCGGCCTCTGGGGGCCACTGGGAAGGCCAAGCCACCAAGCGAGCAGGACAGCTACCAACTACTGGCATGCGGGCGGGCCCCACGGCAGCGGTGCCATTCCTGCAGGCTCCCGCAGAGACCCCAGCCGAGGACCGCTGGCGTGGCCGGGGTCCGCTCGGGAGAGGGGTCTGCAAGACCCGCACGGTCCACGGAAGAGCCCGCAGGCGGCCCCGGGGTCCTCGGAGCTGCATCTCCATCTGAGCCTGCCGGAATGCACACGTTCCTTCAGGTTTAGGGGAGCACAGAGGGTCGGCGGGGGACTCCTGCGCCCTAGTCTGAACTGGGCGTGCAGGTGAGCGCGAGGGACACACGGAGTGGCTCAAGCACAGAACGAAGCAGGCAGGGGGCGGCAGGGGAGCGAGGACGGCCACGGAGAGCGGAAGGAAATGCTGAGATGAGAAGGTTGCACAGGCTCTGAAGACAACGTGAGCAGGGCGGCACCCACAGCTGCACACCCTTTGCCCCTCCGCGCCCCCCCCCCCCAGCAACTAGCCCTTCCCCCTTTCTTTGGACTTTTTTCTTTTCTTCTACTTTTTGTTTTTTCTTTTTGGATAAGTTGTTCTCGAGACTTTTGAACCTTGGAGGGTTAGGTTAAGACAACCTCCTCACACCCAGCAGCCCGACCAGTGGCAGAGTAATGAGCATCAATGAGCAGCCCAGCCATGAAAGCACCTAGCGGAGCGATGGGCCACAGCGGCGCCCGCAGGGAAGAAGGCAGGTCCTGGAAAAGGTGTGCAGAAGCGTTGGTGGCAGGGCCGCAGACCCGAGGGCTGCTCCGTGGGCACGTCACCTACCGTCACAGTCACACTGGGTGCGCCACAGGGTGTCCTCAAAGCCTTTTTCTGCGTGAGACTTGTTACTCCGTTCTTCCCACACGATGGAAACCTGCACCCAGGCACAAGAACCAGATTATAAGCGGGAAAATATGGCCCTTCTAGTTCTTAGATCTCCTGAAATTACACACAAGCTTAGGACTCGGAGAGCCAGGCTGGAATCACTTGGCTGCCTTTTCATGAGCACCAGACACGCATGGTGTGCCCAGCAGTGGGATGGAAACAGGTGATGGGCATTTGAAGGGCTGACCTGGTAACCCGCCATCGCATCACACGGATTGTGACCTTTTGCTGAAAAGCCCAGCTGTCATGCTGGCTGGCAAGTGGCAAAGAGCAGGCAGTGCGGGAGCCACAGGCAAGGAATTAATTTGGCCAAGGGTGAAAGTGCCCAGGACTGTGCTTGGAACAGAGGCAGCCCTGGAGAAACGCTCAGGGAATGACAGTCACAAAAAGAGCAGCAGGGGAGAGTAGTAGGGGGGCTCAGTCTGCTGGCTGACTCTTGATTCCGGCTCAGGTCAAGATCCCAGGGTCCGAGGATCGAGTCCTGCATCAGGCTCAGAGCTGAACATGGAGCCTGCTTAAGATTCTCTCTTTCCTTCTCTCTCTCCCTATACCACTCTACCCTTCTTGAGAGCTCTCTCTCTAATTAAAAAGAACTGTAGGCTCAGGAACTATGAGGCTTTGAGTCCCTGTGACTCAAATTTCATGAAATTAACACTCAAAGATTCAAATAAGATGATGAAAAGTTACTATTTCCCCAAATATACCTCTTTCTACATTTTAAAGTCTTGAGAAGCAGAATTATTTTTGTTTTGGAGAGTTTTAGTTTATTTCTTTTTTTTTAATGTTTTTTATTTATTTTTGAGAGACAGAGAGAACCAGCGTGAGCAGGGGAGGGGCAGAGAGAGAGGGAGACACAGAATCAGAAGCAGGCTCCAGGCTCTGAGCTAGAGGTCAGCACAGAGCCCGACGCAGGGCTCGAACCCATGAACAGTGAGATCATGACCTGAGCCGAAGCCAGACACTCAACTGACTGAGCCACCCAGGTGCCCCTGGAGAGTTTTATTTTAATATGTGCAACTCATCATGCTTATACATAAACAACCCCATTACCAGATTTGCAAATATAACAAAAGTTTAATCTCCATATTTGGCAGTAGAGCGTCCAAGAATGCCCCAACAGAAAGGGACTTGGAAAATTCATTTGATCCAACCCACTACCTCCTGGCAGTGCCAAAATATGGCTTTGCCCTCTCCACAAATAGTTCTGAGAAAATAATGTAACCTAAAACTGCAACATAAAAAATTCCTGAGCACTTTAACATGCATCTTGCTGTACATATATTACACCTTGATGAAAAAGGAAAAAAAATCTATTGCGCCCTAGTAATCATTTGGGCAAGGAACACCAAATCTGAGTGAGTAGACGGGTTTGTTGGTCTGTTTTCCCCTCCTCACTTAAAAGCCAAGAGATTTGGGAAATCTCTCTCCCTCATCCCGCTTGCCATCCAGTCACCTGGATTGCAGCGACACCTTGCTACAAGGTGCACCTCTGACATCATTGTGATTTATTTACAAAATAAATAAGGGAGGAGTTGAAGAACGGTCCTTCATGGGTCGCTTCTGGCAAACCTTTCAAAAAGGACCCGCACGCCTCGTGCTCCATGAAGACAACAATGGTAACCCTGGTTTGCTACAGAGAAGTGAGGCACCTGGGGAGGGACGGCAAGGGGGAGCCAGAGCTGGGACGGCCTGCGTGCACTTTTTCCCTCCCTCCCTTTAGAAATGATTTCTCAATGTCATGGATCAGACTTTCGATACACAAAACACGGAGGCTGAAATGAGAGCCTTGGCCTGAGGGCCCTGCCCACCTTTCCCTGCCCTTCCAACGAGGCGCCCCCCACGTCAGTACCTGGGGGAGCCGCCTGAGGATGAGGCAGACATGGCTAGGCATCAAAGCCGCAAAGGTGGGCAATTGGGTCAGCAGGCTCTGCTCAGGGGGACCCAGAGGGGCTTGTCAATGAGAATCTCAGGGGCCAGGCATCAAACGTCCTCTCTGAGGGGAGGAGGGTGGAAGCTTTGGGGGTGGCAGTTGGATGAAAACTTGGGAGGCGCTCCTCTACTGTCCAAGTCGCACAGCAACTGTCCTGCCAAAGTGGGGGGAGACAGGAGAGGCTGAGCGACCTGCGGGGCAGTGGATGGACGGCCGGTAGGTGGGTAGGGGGCGAGGAGGAAGCTCCCCTCCCCAGGGAGGGAGAGGAGGCGGAACTTCGAGGGCAAGGACCACCACGCCCAGGCCCCACCCAGGAGAGGTGGGTGCCCATCAGAGAGAAAACCTGAGGTGTTGGCTGGCGTGCGTGGAGGGAGGGACCTGCTAGGTCCCCAAGAGGGCCCCAAAGGGCCGAACCCGCGAAGGGAGCAGGAGGGATATTCCGGGCGGGGCCAGAGCAACCGTCTCCTAGGAGAAGGGGGCGTTCCCGCCAGAATAGAAACCCGGAGAGAACCAATAGTATTTGAAAGCCGAAGGGGCGGCAACGGAGGGGAAAGAAGCGTTCGGCCGCTAGTGGATACCCCCGACGGCGAAAGGAAAATCCTCTCGGGCGCAACAACCAGCGGCCGCTGGGACTTAGTATCCGAGTCAGAGCGGGTCAGACGCCGGGTGGTGCCGGGGGCGGGACGGGACCTCCGGTGAGGCCCCCAGGACTGGTGATCCCGCTCCCGCGGGGTCTGGCGGCCGGGAGACGGCCCTCGGGGAACAGCGCTGCCTACGAGGCGCGGACAAGTAACTGCCGAGCCGAGGCCGGCAGGGAGAGGCGGCCGGGGCGACGCCCACCAGCGGGTAGGGGGCGCGGGGCCAGTCTCCGACGGCGCGCAGGAGAGACGACCACCCACCAGCGGGCTGGAGGAAACCAGTTTCTGCCCATAGAGAGAAGGGCGAGGCCCTGCCGGAGGGCGGCAGAGGTGGCAATAGAGTCCTACGGAGGCCAGGTCAGGTGGGAGGCTACCGGCCCGCCCGTTAGCGGGAGGAGGAGAGGACCCGCGCCGGGGGGCGGGGCGGGGGCCACATTCCGACAGGCGCTGGACGAGCGCGCCTGAGGGCTGCAGGTAGGGGTGGCCGGGGGGGTTGGGGGAGCGGCGGGGACCATCCCTCTCTCGGGGCCCGGACCCGGCGGCGGCGGGGCGCCCCGAAGCGCCCGGGGTTCCGCCTGCCGGCGGCCTCTCACCAGGAGCGACACGGCTGCGCCCAGAAACGCCTCCTTATGAAGTCGTTGAAGTCGGAGGCCAGGGCCGTGCCATGGAGACGCCGCGGCGGATGCTGTCCGGCTCCCGCGGCGACTCCTCCCCGCTTCCGCCTCCTTTTCCGACACCCGGTCGGCAGCTCGCCCATTGGCCAGTTCAAACCCCCCCGGGAGCCTCTCGGGTTTCGCCATTTAGGCCCAGCCCCTGGCGTCACAGAGATGCCCCGCCCCAGACACAGCCCCGCCTACGTCCCCGGCCAAGAGCCCGGTCGCCGTGGAGACGCGCGACGCCACTAGAGGGCCTTGCCGCGACTTGCCCCGCGGTTCAAGGCCCGGCTGACCCTCCGCCATGTTTACCCCGTCGCGGTCCAAGCTCGAGTCCCCTAACTGGAAGGAGCGCTAAAACTCTACCCCGGGCCCTTGGAAACGTGTTCGGAAACTGGGCTCCCACTGGGGACGCAGAACAAGTTAGCGGCCGGAGCTACGCGCAGCTCCTGAAATCCAGCCCCGTGAGGACTCCGCTGTTGGCGCACACGACCCAGACTCTGACTCTCGCCCCTTCCCACAACTCCTCCTCTTTCCTCGTCCAGACTGGAGGACGAGCCGCGTCCCCCTCGCTCCTCACTGCCCTCCTGCACACCGGGTGCTGCTGTGTGTACAGACCTACTATGATGAGGTTGTCGCTGGGCCGCCATCTTCTCGACTATGCTTCACTGTGGACCAATCAAGGGGGGCTGTCACGTGGTTCGCCGTGCCGCCCTGGATTCTGGGAGACTTTAACATCCTCAGGCCAACCTGGCCTCAGTCGCTTGACGTCCTCATGGCCATGACTTTCCCTTGCACCTCAGCCGCGCGCCCTCAGGGTCACACAACGGGTCCGCGTGAAATCTGAAATAGCTCCCCGCTCTCCCCATAGTACCGGCGTTTCTGGCTTCGCTTTCACCCGCTAATGGCCACCGTATTCATTCCCCGGTGTTAGGGGGCCCCCCACGTTCATTCATTTTCTACCTGCTGAATACATGATGGGTCCCCTATTATCTATCATTCAGCCATCTGCAAGGGTGAAAGCTACACGTGGCTTCACCTGCAGCTGAGCCCTCGTCAGCGCCCAGAATGGTTCCATTTGTCTCTAGATCCCTTCCCTCTCCCCAAGTAGTTTTTCCAAACCTTTGCTTCTCCCATGTCATACTCCCAACTCTCCTTTTTCATGGAGAAAAATAAAGCCATCAGGTAGAATTTCCTCTACTTTCTCCTTACCTGCCCTCATTTTAACTCCCCACCATCTTTTAGTCCCTCCCTTGGGAGCAAGTGATGTCCTTCTTGTGCCCAAGGTAAACTTCTTGTTGCCAGCCCTAAATGATCTCAGTAAAAGGTCTCTTGCTGCCCCTGTCGCTGAATTGTTGCTTAATTCTCAGTGCTCCCACATTCACTGAACCAACATTTATTAAGTCCCTGCTATGGGCTAAGCCCAGTTCAAGGGACACTAAGGAATCCCCACACCTCCTGTGGGGCTCACAACCCCCAGGGCTTTACCTACTGAGCCAGATAGGCTGCACCAGGAATGCATTTTATCATAATAATCAAGAAGGTATACAAGGGTTTAGACCTCAGAGAAATTCCCTTTCAGCCCTTCTCCTCCTCAATGTGATCCTCTGTGGACTGACCCTTCCTTACCTTTCCAAAGGGGTGAGAGACTCAGGGGAAAGAGAAAGAGGTGTCCCCTCAGGCTTGCCTATAGCTCAGGCAAAAAGATGGCTCCACGTGGGCCAGGAAGTCTTGTGGGGTTTGGGGGGAAAAGCCAATTAGTAGCAGGCGATATGCATTTGCCTAGTGCACACCGTGTGCATATTATTTCTCCCTGGAAGCTAGTGCAAAGACGTGTAGTACACTGCGGTTACAAATAGGAGTTCGAAGAAAATACGGGCAGTCATTTCTTTGACATCAGCCTTCGCAACGTTTTTTCTCAGGCTAGGGAAACAAAAGCAAAAATAAGACTCTTGGGACTACAAGATAAAAAGCTTTCACACAATGAAAGAAACCATCCATGAAACATAAAGACAAAAACTCTGAATGGGAGAAGATATTTGTGAATGATATATCCGATGAGAGATTAATATCCAAAATACATAAAGAACTGATACAACTCAACACCAAAAGCCCCCAAATAATCCATTTTAAAAATGGGCATGGGACCTTCATAGACATTTTCCCAAAGAAAACATACAGACAGGCAACAGACACATGAAAAGATGTTCAACATCACTCCTCGTGGGGAAATGCAAATCAAAACCACAGTGAGAGGGGCACCTGGGTGGCTTACGTGGCTCAGTATTAAGTTCTTGATTTGGGCTCAGGTCATGGTCTCATGTTTGATTCATGAGATCGAACTCCTGTGCAGGGCTCCACACTAACACCGAGGAGCCTGCATGGGATTCTCTCTCTCTCTCTCTCTCTCTCTCTTTCTCTGCAATGAGATATCATCCTACACTTGTCAGAATGCCTAGTATCGAAAAGAAAAGAAAAAGAAGTTGATGAAGTGGAGAAAAAGGAACCCCTTGCGCTGTTGATGGGAATGTAAATTGGTGCAGCCACTGTGGAAAACAGTATGGAGGTTTCTCAAAAAAAAAACAACAGCAGGGAGAGCAGGGGTGCCTGGGTGGCTCAGTCGGTTAAGCAACCTACTCTTGGTTTCTCCTTAGGTCATAACTTCACGATTCGTGGGTTCGAGTCCTGCATCAGTCTCTGCACTGAGTGGCTACTTAAAACATCTTTTTTTTTTTCCTGTTTATTTATTTTTGAGACAGAGAGAGATAGAGCATGAGCCAGAGAGAGTCAAAGAGAGATGAAGACACAGAACCCGAAGCAGGCTCCAGGCTCTGAGCTGTCAGCACAGAGTCGGACACGGGGCTCGAACCCACAAACCGTGAGATCATGACCTGAGCCGAAATCCGATGCCCAAGCGACTGAGCCGCCCAGGTGCGCCAATCTTTTTTTGTTTTAAACCACTAGATAGTATCTCAAAATGTTAACACTGCCAATTTATTTTCCTTGTTTTATTTTTCGAAATTTCAACAACGAATGTGGGCTTCTTTTGTTAGTTAGGAAGAACCACGGGAGGGGGGGGAGCTAGATATTAGCCCCAGCATTGGGCCCCAGGCCTGCCGGCAGCCCACAGCCGAAGGACAACCCTGAGTGTCCCCTACCACCCCCCGGCTTAGGCTCCAGCCTCTCCGTTTTCCCAAGGGCCTGATTATCAGCTCTTTCCATCCAGGAGAGTCTCCTCCAGGACCCTGATGCAACTGCCACAGTCCTGCTCCGGGGAGAAGGAATCTGTGCTCCCCAGGGGGGCCTGGCTTTGCCTTTCAAGTTATCGGTGGAGCCGGGAGAGGAAAGTCTCCCAGGCCTTATCAAGGCTTGGCTCCTCTTAGACCCTTTGGCCAAGCCCTCTGGCCCTGCCCACCAGAGGTTGGTTGGCCTCTGGCCTCACTGAGTGTATTGATTCTGCCGCTGTCCAAATCAGTGGTTCTCAAAGTGTGGTCCCCATGCCAACAGTATCAGCACCACCAAGGAACTTGGTAGAGACACAAACCTTTTTTTTTAATGTTTTATTTATTTTTGAGAAAGAGAGAGAGAGAGAGAGAGAGAGAGAGAGAGAGAGCGAGCGAGCGAGCAGGGGAGGGTCAGAGAGAGAGGGAGACACAGAATCCGAAGACAGGCTCTGAACTAGCTGTCAGCACAGAGCCCGACATGGGGCTCGAACCCATGAACTGTGAGATCATGACCTGAGCTGAAGTCAGATGCTTAATGGACTGAGCCACCCAGGCGCCGCATATAGATGCAAATCTTAGACCTCACCCCAGACCTAGGGAATCAGACACTCCGGGGGTGGGGCTCAGCAACCCGGGTTTTCACAAGTTCTGCAGGAGACTCAGGTGTCAAGTCTGAGAATCACTTTCCAGACTATCAGGCTTGGAGGGCAAATCTAGTCGTGACTCCTCCTTTTACAGAGGAGGAAACTGAAGGGTTTTAAAGCGAAGAGAGGGACCTGGCTCAAGTGGCAAAGGTGAAACTGGAAGTTAGATTATCCGTTTCCAGAGACACCCCTGCCCCGACTCTCTTCTGACTCAGGCAGACCTCCTCAGCTCATCCCATCCATCTGGGGGGTTGCCGTGAAGCCAGCAACCACCAGCACCCCATTCCCTCTGTGCCAGGGAGGGTGTTCACCTGCATGAGCTAATCAAGCCTCATGACATCCAGTGAGCTCGGCATGAGTGCTCACCCCATTTTACAGAGCTGAAAACTGAGGCCAGAGAAAACTCATTACATTTGTCCAAAGTCATAGGACTAGAAAGGGCAGGCATAACTCAGTCCAGCTTTCTAGCCACCCCTCCCCCCACCGCTGCGGGGGCCCACGCCACAGCCAGCAGGAGCACAGGCACACAGGGGCTTGCAGATATGGCCACCATCCTAGAGGGCTCTTCCCCAGCGCCTATAATTCAGCTGAGAAACCGGAAAGGAGACAGACATCTCCTGGAACAGGCAAACAGTTGACAAACAGCCAACACCCCAACTCTAACTGCCATTTACTCATAGGAAAGCCCCGTGTCTCTTGGTTTGCAAACAATTGCACCCACCTTGGGGGCGCGGGCAGAGCAGATTAGAAGCAGTCAGCCCTGAGGGAGCAGATGTGCTCCGGCCCGCTGGCCCTCATTTCTGCTTCCTCTTGCCTCCTCCAAGCGGGCAGGTGTGCCTCAGGGCAAAGCTTCTCAACATTTCACAGCAGGGCACACGTAGAAAACCAAAATATTCAGGGGCGCCTGGGTGGCTCAGTGGGTTAAGGTCCGGCTTCAGCTCAGGTCATGATCTCACCGTTTGTGGGTTTGAGCCCCACGTCTGGCTCTGTTCTGCCAGCTCAGAACCTGGAGCCTATCTTTGGATTCTGTATCTCCGTCTCTCTCTGACCCTCCCCTGCTCGCACTGTCTCCCTCTGTCTCTCAAAAATAAATAAAAAACACTAAAAAAAAAATTAAAAAAAAAAAAGAAAACCAAAATATTCAGGGGCGCCTGGGTGGCTCAGTCAATTAAGGTTAAGTGTCTGACTTGACTCAGGTCATGATCTCACGGTTAGTGGGTTTGAGCCCCACATTACGTTCTGTGCTGACAGCTCAGAGCCTGGAGCCTGTTTCAGATTCTGTGTCTCCCTCTTTCTCTGCCCCTCCTTTGCTCAAACTCTGTCTCTGTCTCAAAAATAAACATTAAAAAATTTTTTAAAAAGAAATGGCTTTTTATATTAAAAAAAAAAGAAAGAAAACCAAAATATTCATAGAGCGTCTGAGTAATGCAAAGGGTATTGGGAGGTATTTGGAAACCTTGATGAGAATTTCGTAACACATGCTTCATAATATGTTGGAATTAGGGACCATAATGTAGGAGCCCCTGGGTGGCTCAGCGGGTTAAGTGTCCAACTTCCACTCAGGTCATGATCTCATGGTTCGTGGGTTCAAGCCTCAAGTTGGGCTCTGCACTGCCAGTGAGGAGCCTGCTTTGGACCCTCTGCTCGCCCTCTGCTCCTGCCCAGCTTGCACCCACTCTCTCTCAAAAATAAATAAACGTTGAAGAAAGAAAGAAACCATAAGGTGATGTATTAGGGAAGGTGTTAATGCTTGGTTTTGTATGAAACTTCCAAATAAAACATTTATACTGGTTAAAAGCAGACACGAGAAGCCACTTACTATATGATTCCACCCACACCACGGTTGGGAAAAGGCACAACCACAGGGACAGAAAACAGATCTATGGATTCTGGGGGCTGGGGTTGGGAGGAAGGCACTGGCTGGATGGGGGGAGTTGGGGGGAGACGTATATATTCCACATCTTCATTGTCGTGATGGTGACAGGACTGTCTCCATTTGTCAAAGATCATCAAAGTCATCTTTTTTTTTAAATTCCAAACAGGCTCAGCGCTGCCAGTGTAGAGTCCAACGTGGGGCTCAAACCTACAAGCCAGTGAGACTGTGGCCTGAGCTGAAATCAGAGGCTTAACCGACTGAGCCCCGCATGCGCCCTTCATCAGCATCAATTTTACTGTGTGTCCATTTGGTGGGAGTTCCCAGAGCTCTCAGCTCCTCAGAATCACCTGGGGTGGTTTTGTTCAGAAAGTCAAGCAGAACCCAAAGCCTACAGAGTCAGAACCTGGTGGGGTGGGAGAGTGGGAGGAGTCAGAAATCTACATCTTTAAAAAAATTTTTTAATGTTTTATTTATTTTAGAGAGAGAGAGAGAGAGTGAGAGAGAGAGAGAGGGGGAGAGAGACAGCATGAACAGAGGAGGATCAGAGAGCGAGGGAGATACAGAATCTGAAGTCAGGCTTCAGGCTCTGAGCTGTCAGCACAGAGCCGGACGTGAGGCTCGAACCCACAAACCAAGAGATCATGACCTGATGCTTAACCGACTGAACCACCCAAGCGCCCCAGAAATCTGCATCTTAACAAGCTCTCCAGGTAACCAGTGAGGGAGGGGCAAGAGAGTGTGTGTGTGTGTGTGTGAGCACGCGCACGTACAGTGTGTAGTTTGGAGCCAGGACTTCTGGGTCCGGATGGGATTCGAAGCCTCTATCTGCAGCCCAGACCTGAACCCTGAATCCCAGGTTCGTACAAGCCAACTACCAGGTCGTGTCGGCACCTGGATCCGACCCGCTCCGGACCGGCACGCCCACCCCAGCTCCGCCCAGAGTCTTCTCCATTTGAATTGATGACAGTTCCATTCCTCTAGAAAATGGAGCCCAATGGTTCAAAATCATCCTCAATTCCTCTCCTTCTCTTTCTTGTTTGGCATTTTCGCTTTTATTTCATTATCCCAAACTTAGCCCTTGCATCAATGCGGGACCTGAAGGAGTGGTGTGAGAGCAGACGGGGACGGGGGTGTCCCCAGAGACGAAGCAGGAGCCAGCTTATTCGCGCTGCCCACACACAGCAGTGATGATGTTCCCGGACCCGAAGTGCTCCGTGGCTTCCGCAGTATCTGCGCCCTCTTCCACCTTTGCCAAAGACCATGGTCGCCATCCCAGCGTGGCAGTGCCGATGGAAAACTGGGGACCAGTTGTGTCAGGCCCGGCATTTGTCAGGAATAAATGCTCATCATCAAACTTCTCCCTGTAGAGGGAGGTGCCACCCGTGCCCTCATGGTGTGTGGCCCTGGCACATAAATCCCCAGATCCTTCTGGGAAAACAGGAACCAAATACTTTCTCTTGTCTTCAGAGCGTGTAAGTTTTCTGCTGTTTTGGGAACTTCGTCTATAAACATCGTGAGGAGGTGTGGCCCCAGGGCTCAAGAGCACAGTGGGGTTGACCAGGGCTGGGCAGCACAGGGAGGCTCTGGGCATCCGTATCTGCAGCCTCCTATTCTGCCCTAGAAATTCTGTTGGCTCTGTCTGATTGCCACCCCACTGCCAGCTAACACCCTGGTCTGATGCTTCAACGTATTACAATGGGTCCCCGTCTTCCCTGGGCCCGCCTACAGTTTATTCTCAGCACAGTAGCCAGGGTGATCTTATTAAAATAAGTTAGACTGTGTCATTTCTTTTTTTTTTTTTTAAGTTTATTTATCTTGAGAGAGAGAGAGAGAGAGGCAGACAGATAGAATCCCAAGCAGGCTCCACATTGTCAGCATGGAGCCTGATGCAGGGCTCGAACCCACAAACTTCAAGATCATGACCTGAGCTGAAATCAAGAGTTGGATGCTCAACTGACTGGGCCACCCAGGCACCCCAGACCATGTCATTTCTTGGCCTCAAACCCTCTGGGGGCTCCTTGTTCCAGAGTAAAAGCCAGAATGACCTCCAAGGCCCTCCTTGCTCTGGTTCTGACTCTGGCTCCATCATCTTCAGGCCCTGGCTACTGGTTGCTCACTCTGTTCCAGCCACGCTGGCTTCCTCACTATCTTTTAAACCTACCTGTCCTGCTCCTGCCTCAGGACCTTTGCATGTCGTTCCCTTGGTCTGAAATGGGCTTCCTTCAGATATCCCCACAGCCTTTGGTCGGATGTGAACTTCTCAGAACATACTTTTCTTTTTTTTAAATGTTTATTTATTTTTGAGAGAGAGAGTGCAAGTCGGGGAGGGGCAGAGAGAGGGAGACAGAGGATCTGAAGCTGGCTCTGCACTGACAGCAGCAAGCCCAGTGCGGGGCTCAAACCCACGAAATGCAAGACCGTGACCTGATCATGACCTGAGGAGGATGCTCAATCGCCTGAGCCACCCAGGTGCCCCATCCTTGGACCATACTTGACGTCTCCTTTCTCATTTTGCTCTATAGCACCTACCACTCTCTAATGTCTAAGTATTTATTTTTGTCTATCTCCCTCCTAGAATGTCAGCTGCACCAGGTCAGGGACTTTTTGGTTTCTTTTATTCACAGCTGTATCCCTAATGCCTAAACCTGCCCACGAGAGGGGCTCCATAAATGATTGTTTTAATAAGCGAAGGGGACATCTAAAACCTGGAGGGGAAAAGTGACTTGCTCAAGGTCACAGCCATCTGGAATCAATGGCTTTCACTCTTGGAACAAAGCACCAATCCTATAGCTTTGACCCAAAGTCCTGGGTCCTTTGGATCCAGGTCCTGGGACCAAAGCCAGGCCAGCTGGACCTCATCCCCAGGGGGGAACCAAGGGATAGCCCCGCCTCAGGGGGTGCCTGTCCGACTCTGCCAGGACCTTAGTGCTTCCGTAACCAAGTCAAGGAGCTGCCAGGGGAGAGAGGCTCCCCTAAAAAAGGAAACCTAGGCATGCCAGTGCCATGGTCTTGTGCTGGTGGAGGCCAAGGCAGCCGCGGCCAAGGCCGAGAGCCACTGCCTGAGTCCCTCGAGCTGCCTGAGCGCAGGCACCGGAGACAGGTGCTGGGTCCCGAAGCCTGACCCTGTGGAGGGCGGGTGGAGAGGAAGGCCAGCAGTCCCCAAGCAGAAGGGCAGAAGAGGCAGAGCTGCTGCAGGGAGCCCAGCAGCCCACGCCCCAGGGTCCCTTCCCCATTGCTGGCCCTGCACCAGCAGAGGGCGCCCCTGGCCCACAAGGTCCACGTTCTGCTTTCTTTCGCCCTCTGGCGGCCACGCTGGTGAGGGCCACAGGGGAGTCTTGGATCTCCCCCACCTCTGGGCAGGGTGGGGATGGAGGGGGGTGCTGCACAAGTGAAAATTCAAGGGGAAGGAGGCTCAGCAGCCCTGGGTCTGGGCCCTTCCCCGACCAGCAGGGTGAGGCTAGTGACATCCATGACAGCCCCAGTGGGTGAGCATTCGCTGTGGGCCGGGCCGGGCCATTCTATACCCACCCATCCAGGACCCTTCTCTTCCATGTCCATTTTACCACCAGGCAGACTGAGATCCAGGGAGCGATGGCATCGACGCAAGATCACCTAGCAAGGGGATGGCCATGTCTGGTCAGCCCGACACCTCCCCCAGGCTGCCCTCCCCTCTCTCTTTCTCCAACTGCTCATCCACAGGCTGAGAACCCTTCCCTCCCAGGCCTCGTGACACACAAAGAGGCTCATCCAGGAGTTAAATATATAAAGTGCAAATACCAGCTGGCTTTTATTGAGGGCCTACTATGTGCTGGGCACCAGGTCTGCAAGTGCCCTCCTCTCACCACCCCTGTACTTCCCACTGGCCAGGGGAGAGGGCAGGCCCAGGCAGGTGAGACCCAGGCGTCGAGGGGGGAGGGGGCTGAGGCGGAGGTAGAAGATGGCAGAGGGGCCCCAGCAGTCGGGTCTGCAGGGAGGGCAGGGCTCCTAGTGTTTGCCCAGTTTGGAACTGAAGGCTGGGAAGCCCCCTCCTTCCCTCCACCTGAGGCCCTGAGTCAGGAGGGAGAGAGGGTCTGGGAGCCCTGCCCTTTTGCCACGTGACTCTCAGGGAAGGGGACCCATGTCTGAGTGGTTTCTCCCCATGGAAGGTGGGGCCAGAGGGCAGAGCGGCCACGCCTCCCTCAGGTGACAGTCTGTGTCCATGGGGTCTGTGGCTGCTGGTGGTGGCCCCCGCCAGCGATCTCCAGGTCGGCCTCTTCCTGAGGGTTCCTCCGGAGTCACTGCCTGGATCTGGTGGGACAGAAGAGGCGAGGAGAGAGAAAGAGAAGGAACTGGAGTGGGAAATCCACCTCCAGAGAAGGGTCCGGGAGACAGAGATAGGCAGAGAAAGCTTGAGGCAGACAGAGAGAAGCAAGGAGCCACAGACGAACAGAGACAGAGGCAGAGGCAGAGTGAGAGGGGGGAGAAGGCGGGCTGAGAAGGGGAAAACAGAAACCCAGAGGACCTCAGCCCAAGACGGAGGGAACAGAGGCACCTGCGGCTCGAGGCGTCTCTCCAGCCCCGCCCTCACCTAGAGCTCATCCCGGGGGCGGGGGTGGAGGCTGTGCCCGCTGCTGCCAGCCAGGTCCAGGCGGGGGTCACGCAGGGTCTTGTGAGAGCCACTCCAGCTGATGATGCGGCCACTGTCATCGTCCCAGGGCGAGGAAGTCTCCGTGTCGCTGAGCCACTCGGCGTCCCCTGCATAGTGGGTGGGGGCAGCCAGCAGGGGCCTTGCGGAGAAGGCACGCAGGTCCCTCGGCCAGAAGTGCGCCTTGTACTGCTCACTGTGGGGCCGGAGGAGGGCTGAGGTGGGGGCCCCCCCTCCAGACACACCGCACACGTGCCTGGAGCCGGCACCTCACCTGCCAGGGGCACCTCACTGCCCTCCCCGCTCAAGACCTCACAACAAACTCAGAGAAGAGGGTTTCTATTATCTCCATTTTCCAGATGGGGAAACTGAGGCTCAGAACAGGGAAGTGGCCACACAGGCAGCACAGAGATTACACCTAGGCTGGTCTGACTCCAAAGCGAGGCCAGGCTACTCCCTGGGGACCTCGAAGAAGTGACTCAGCCTCGCCAGCCTCCGCCTCCCCAGCTGCCTAGCAAGGGGTCTTAAGACTTGTGGGGGCGGGCTCCCGGGAGGAGAGGACCCTGCCCCGCCCCCGGGGACTCACTTGGGGTGCTGGTCAAACATGATGGGTAGGAACTCGTCCACAGGCAGCATGCGGCGCAGGGGCTGGGAGGCCAGCAGCTTGCGAGCGCCCGCCAGGCTCAGGACATAGGCCAGGGTCCAGTAGGAGTAGCCGGCCACCACCAGGTGCGGCAGCCCCTCCACGGCTGCCTCTTCCTCCGGGTTCACCTGCTTCCGGCCCAGGTAGCTACGGGGGACACCAAGGGTCCCGGGAGCCACTGTAGGGCCTAGGGTGTCAGAGGACCCCTTCCTCAATCGCATCCCACAGGCCGCCCCTCTCCCCGGCCCCTGGGCGCAGGCTGCCTACATCAGGTCCCACAGCAGTTTCGCTGCCTCCACCTCCTCCATCAGCCGCTCCAGGCGCCCCCTGAAGTTGCTCTCAAAGCGCACATCGTCCTCAAACACTAGGACCTGGGCCAGGCCCCTGGCAACCACCTGTGGTGCGGGGGAAGGGGACACGGGGGGATGGCTTTTTAGATTCGGGCTGTCCCCTTCCACCTGCCTATGACAGACTCTCGCAGCCTCGGTTATATGCCAAAGGCTCAGCCCTGGCCAGGTCACTCAGCTGCTCCAAAGCCTGCTGGGGCTCCCACCGCCTGGGGACTGAAAACCCAACATCTCGCTCTGGCATTCAAGGCCCTCCAGGCCCCCTCCTCCCAGGTCTAGCTCTCCAAGTAGAATCGTGGTGGCCATGAGAACCCTTGCTGTATTCACGGAGCGCTGGCATACCCCAGGGGCCCCAGAACTACTGCTTGTCCCAGTGCTTGTGTCGAGCGCCAGGACACACGACATCCCTGTACTGCAGTAAACTGACGGGAGACAAAGGGAGGTACAAGCACGTGTCCAAGGACACAGCCCATAGCAGAACCAGGGTCTGAACCCGCATCTACTGGACTCCAGCCCCAGCTCCTCACCGGGCCTTCTGAGCTTTCCTAAAGGAAGCCCCTAGCCCCCACGATCCCTAAGAAAAAGTACTTTCTGCATTTTCTGGAAACGTGAAAAGAACATGAAATCAGCCCAGTAAACGGTGAAACGGAAATCATTCTTCAATCTGTTCAGAGACAGTAGGAAACAAAGAGAACTATGAGCTCACAATTTTGGCAGCAGTAGAAAATGAGAACAGAAGCGGGCCTGGGCGTGGCCTCCTGGAGGGGGTGCCCGCCCCTTGTCCCTCCTCAGGGACCAGTCAGCGACCTCTCACCGGCGCCCATACCCGCCGCACTAAGCTGAGGCCTCCTGGCCAAGTCCCAGGCCTTTCTTCTTCTTCCCACTTCTGAACTTACAGTTCCCTCCTGCCTCAGGGCCTTTGCTCCACTGCTTTCTTCTGCCCAGAAGGCTCTTCTCACTGCCCTCCGGACCCCACACCAGGCCAGGAATCCAGACTGGTCTACACTCTAGGACAAGCCTATACATCTATCCTCCATGGCAAGCTTGGGTTCTGTGCCCTCTCTCAAAAATAAATAAACATAGGGGCGCATGGGTGGCTCAGTCGGTTGTACGTCTGACTCCATCTCAGGTCATGATCTCACAGTCTGTGGGTTCGAGCCCCGCGTCGGGCTCTGTGCTGACAGCTCGGAGCCTGGAGCCTGTGTCAGCTTCTATGTCTCCCTCTCTCGCTGCCCCCTGCCCCCGCTCATGCTCTGTCTCTCTCAAAATAAAATAAAGACATAAAAAACCTTAGGGGTACCTGGGTGGCTCAGTCGGTTAAGCGTCTGGCTTCAGCTCAGGTCATGATCTCGTGGTTCGTGGGTTCAAGCCCACGACAGCTAGCTCTGGGCTGACACCTAGCTCCGAGCCTGAAGCCTGCTTCAGATCTGTATCTCCCTCTCTCTCTGACCCTCCCCTGCTCCCGTTGTTTCTGTCTCTCAAAAATAAATAAAAAACATTAAAAAATTAAAAAAATTGTTAAACAAATAAACATTAAAAAAAAACCCAAAAAAGCTACTGGCCAGGTCTTTTTAATACATTCATTCACTATCGATTCCCTTGGGTGCTGAGCACGGAGCAGTGAATAGGGTGGCCCCGCTCTGCCTGTGGGGGTGTGGGCCCAAAGGGGGGTCCTCACCTCCTCCCAGATGGAGTAGTGGCTGAGGAAGCAGCCCACCTCGCCCTTGGTCAGTGTGCGGCCCGAGTAAGGGTCCTGGTAGCCGGGGAGCAGGTCCACGCCGAGGCTCCTCAGGATACTGCTGTTGAGTGTCCTGAGGGAGACGGTGTCATGGGGTGAGGGGCGCTGGCCGGGGACCCACCCAGGGACTGGCCTGTGCCCGTGGGGGGCAGTCACACTGGAGTTTTGTCTGAATGAGGTGACTGCCTTGTTACTGCCTCATGGGGCCTGAAGTGATCAGCAGGTGGTCCCCCAAATGAATGGGGGGACCATGGTATCAGCTTAGTGGGGAGATGCTTAGGGAAAAGACGGACATCCTACCATCTGAAGGGCGGGGGGCATAAGTGGCAAACAGCAGTGGGCAAGTGCGGCCACGTGACCCCTGAAGGTTTCCCAGGGCAACATGGCAGGCCCGCACCCCCCGGCCCGACCCATCCAGGACCCCTGGAGAAGAATAAGCCTCATAATAATAAAGACACCTAACTTTTGGAATACTTACTGTGTCCAGCCCTGTGCTAAATCCTCGCTGAGCCCTTGTAAGTCCTAAGAGGGAGACACTATTGTCTGCCACTCACACGGCAGGGCTGGGAGGTGGTGGTAAGGTGGCAGAGGTCACCCAGCTGGTACGTGGCAGAGCTGGAGCACAAGCCCGGGGGCTCCAGATTCTGGGCCTCAACCACTGTACCCTCCTGCCCCTGGGAGCCTGAAGGAGACCGTGCTGCCCCATTTGGGTCTGCCCAGGGCTTCTCCAAGACGCAATCGCTCAGGCCCTGTCTGAGTACCTCCTGAAACAGCAAACTCACTCCATTCATTCGTCTGCTCTTCCCATTCCTAGGGAGCTCCAAAGGACCACCCTGCTCCCTCTGCTGCCCAGGGCCCCACCCCAGGGAGCCTCACCGGCCGTCCACAGCATCCACCACCCGCCCGGATATCTCCATCTCCCAGAGTGAGCTTAGCATGCGTTCACGGCGGTCGGGCCGGCGGGCCAGGCTGATGACAAATACCTGGAGGAGGCAGGGAAGGTGGGTGGAGGGTCGGGCATGGGTGCAGAGGGAGGGGCGAGCCCACCCACCTCCTCCCCCTAATCCTGTGGGCCGAGGGAACCTACCTCATCAAACCCCATCTTGCTGGGTCTCTTTGGGGGCCGGGACACGTGAGCTGAGGCCCACATGGGGGGCCCGTCCACTGCAGAGGAAAACACCCCCCCATGGGCTCTTGTCAGCAGGGACCCTGTAGTCTCAGCCCACTCCCACCTCATGTTTGCCCTGTTGGCAGAACACCCAGCAAAAGGAGCCACCTGCCTTCATTGCAGAGATGAGGCCCAACGGGGAAAGGACTTGGCCAGAGACAAGGAATGAATTAGAAGAAAGGCTGCGGCCCCAAGCCCGCTGCCCAGTCAGGTCCAGGGCCCGGGAGAAGGGGCACAGGGGGTGGCAGGGAATAGTGGCAGCAGGCTCGCGCCCCGTCTCCCAGCCTCACCGAGCGCCTCCAAGATCAGGTGGATGAAGTTGACCCTCTCGTCCTCCAGCCCCTGGTGGGATTTCACGGGCACGTTCATGTACCCGTAACGGTGCTCGTTGCACACATGGACCGCGACCCCTGTAGAGAGTGAGTGCTGGAGTGGGCGGCCCGGCCCTCCACCCCAAAGCACGTGTCCTCGCGGGGACTCAGTGTCCCAGCCGTGGGGCTGTAAGGAGAAGGGACTTCACTCAGAGAGTATCTAAGGGACGTTTCCACTGAGATGGTTTATTCATTCAACAGACGTGTCTGGGGCACCAGTGGGTGCTGGGGGGGTGGTGAGCATCACGGGGAGGGAGGAGCAGACAAACGTCCACCTGACCACCTGGGCCAGGCCAGCTCCACCCGCTAAAGCTCCCCAACCTATGCCCGTCCCTGCCCGGACCCAGCACCATCACCTGTGCCCAGACCCCTCCGAGCAAGCCACACCTCCTGCCCCGCCCACGCTGTCCCCGACCTTTTCTATTTCCTCAATACTTGTCACCTTTATTCTAATTACTTGTTTCCCCTTTCTCCCCTGTGGGCTGCGGACTCTTCAGCGGCAGGTGGACAGTGTCTACTCAAAACTCAGCCCCATGCCCAGCAGGGAGCACGGAGCCTGGTCCAGAGCAGGGACTCAGTAGCTGGGTGCTGGATGCCTGGATGATATAGACCAAACCCAATTCACAAAATTCCTTTAAGCAGCTGCCCCTCAAAGCCGTGGTGGCCTTGAAAAAGGAAGGGTACACATCTGCTTCTTCCCATTGATTCTCCATGGCTCTGTCTTTCCTTCGCTCACATTTTGCACTTGGTAAGATTTCTTGGCTGGCCTGTCTGCAGCAACACCTCTTGCACAAAAAAGCCAGTTACCACACTTGCCCCTCTGGCCACTGTTTGCACACCCCTTGCTCGTGCGCAGCACTGCTGGATTAGACGGTCACTTCACTCTCCCTGAATTAGTCTCTCCTCAAGATTCCTTTCTAACACTGGTGTCTCTGTCTCACCCTCCTCTCCGACTCTTCCTCAGGACTGGATTTAGCCCATCTTCCGCCCAAACACTCTCCAGTAATTTCCATCTTACAAATAACGCCAACACCAGAGTGTTCCTTCCAGTGTGAGAAATCACCTGCTTGACCCTCTGATGGCTGCTCAGGGTTCTCAGGTTAAAGGCCAGATGCATGCCGGTCAGGTCCACAGAGGCTGGCCCCTCCTGCCTTTCCTGCCTCTGTCTGTACCGTGTCTCCCTCACTTACTGGGCTCCTGTCACCTGCTTTCTTATGTTCCCTGCTACCACAGGACCTTTGCACTTGCTGGCCCCATTGCTTGAAATGCTCTTTCTTGCTCTTCTTGATGCTTTCTCATACCTTAGATCTCAGCCTCAAAGTTTATACCCTCCAGGAAGCCTTCCCTGACCAGATGTATTCTGGTCTAAGCTTCCTGAGCACCTAGAATCAAGACACATTCCTTACTATCATGGCTGTGATTGGACATCGATTTGTGAGATCCTTGGACTGACGGGACTGGCGGTTCCAGGAGGGCAGAGACTTGCCTGAGTTTACTCACCATTGTCTCCCCAGTGCCTGGCACAAGGTAGGTGCTCCACAAACATCTGCCTAATGAAAGAATTTGGGAAAGCGGCATGGCGGGAAGCCAGAAGATGGACATCTAGCCTACGGGCACAGTGGGCTCAAGAAGGACTATGATGTGGACAAACAAGACTTTAACAGGATGAACTGGAGCCTGGAGAAGGGTGTGCAAAGCAGAGGGAACAGCATGTGCAAAGGCCCAGAGGCCTCTAGGAACGCTCATGGACACCGGGTCCTCACCAGCAGCCTGGCAGGCATGGGCGAAGACGATGATATCGTCGAAGGGCCAGGTGTAGTTGGGGTGAGGGGGGTAGAAGGCGAGCTGGGCTGCCCCTGCGGCCCGCAAGGACACCAGGAAGGTGGAGTGGACCATGGGGACACGGAAGCAGCCCCGGCGCTGGCGGTTCTTGGTGGGGAAGTAGTCGGCTGTGCGGCGGTAGTAGCCCTGGGAAAGGGGTTGCTCTGAGCTGTGAAGGGCCCCGCCGTGGCCCACAGACCCTGGGGCCTCCCTCCCCAGCCTTACCTGGGGGGTGATCCCACACCAGAAATTGGAGTAGTAGGTCTGCGAGTCCAGCATTGGGGCCACCACGGGTAGCCCCCGCTCTATCAGAAGTCTCAGCGTCTGGTTGTTGGTCAGAATGTTGTCCGTATCTGCAAACTTTGGGGAGGCGGCCGTCACAGGTCCAGCCTTGTCTGGGCTACCCCTCCCCAAGGATTCACCGAGTAGGATCCCTCCAGATTGCCAGAGACCCCGCATGTCTCCTGGGATCCAACGGGGTTCGGTTAGAAAGTTCTGCCCTATAACCAGTAGGTCCGATTCTGGACCAAGGATCGAGTCTAGAGCATTGGCTCATGGATTGGGTCCAGAGATTAAACCTGAGTTGCTGATCTAAGAACTTTATTTTAAAATTTTTAATGTTTTTGGGTGCCTGGGTGGCTCAGTCAGTTAAGTGTCCGGCTTCGGCTCAGGTCATGATCCCACAGTTCGTGGGTTCGAGCCCCGCGTCGGGCTCTGTGCTAACAGCTAGCTCAGAGCCTGCAGCCTGCTTCGGATTCTGTGTCTCCCTCTCTCTCTGACTCTCTCCTGCTCACACTGCCTCTCTCTCTGTCTCTCAAAAATAAATAAATTTTTACAATGTTTTTTATTTATATTTTTGAGAGAGTTAAGCGTACCTGGGTACCAAGGGTACTCTTGGTTTTGGCTCAGGTCACAATCTCACGGTTTTACAGGTTCAAGCCCCGCATCAGGCTCTATGCTGGCGGCATGGAACCTGCTTGGGAGACTCTCTTTCCCTCTTTGTCTGCCCCTCCCCCACTCACACTGGCTCTGTTTCTCTCCAAAATAAATAAATAAACTTAAAAAATTATATTTTTGAGAAAGACAGAGTACAAGCAGGAGGGGTGGGGGGACAGAGAGAGAGAGGGAAACACAGAATCTGAAGCAGGCTTCAGGCTCTGAGCTGTCAGCACAGAACCTGATGTGAGGCTAGAACTCATGAGCAGTGAGATCATGACCTGAGCAGAAGCTGGACGCTTAACTGACTGGACCACCCCTACCCGCCATGGGAACTTTATTTTAGATCTGACTTAGGGAGGAGAGCCAAAGACCTACCCTGAGTTCTAGTCCAGGAACCAGGCTCAGTTTATACTCTGGGCTCTAGCCTAGGAATCTAGGCTCAGTATATGGCCTGCAATCTGTCTCAGGGATCCAGGCTTAGTAGCTAATGCGAACTCAAACACGGGGACCCAAGCTCAGTATCTGGTCTGGGTTCTGACCCAGGTTGCTAGCTGAAGGATCCGGCCTGTGAAGTCACAGCAAGATTTCTATCGGGGACAGATACACCGCTGTTGGAAACTCCATCCCCGCCAGGCTTTCTTACCAGGATGTAGTCTGCCCCCCAGGCCCTGGCAAAGGTCAGGGCTTCCTGTTTCAACTCCATCAGAAACTGGTGCCTTTCTTTGGTCCAGTGCTTGGGACCCTCTTCGTCTGGGTAGGACCTGAGAGGGTAGAGAGATGAGATGTTCTCACGGGGCAGGTGCACGTGGTCCTCCTCTCTGCAGAGCAGGGGACAGAGCCCTGGCCTGGAGGCTGTGGCTTGGGGGCGTCCCTTCTCCTCCCTAGGTTACAGCCACTGCCCATCTTCCCAAGCACCCTTCCCCTCGGATCACCACCTGGGCTCCCCCTCAGGCCTCCAGACCACAGTCGCATAGTCGTCGCCCACAGCGGCCAGCCACTCCTGCAGCATCTCTGTGGTGTTGTCCGTGTTGTGGTCCGTGGCACACCTGGGGACACGGGAGGAGGTAGGCTGAGGGGACACCGCCGCAGAAGGGCCAAAACCCCAGGGCAGCCCAGACCCCTGCAGCACCAACACCTGTGAGCTGGGCTCCTGGGCGCTGCAGGGGAAGGAGGTGTGCCACCAAGTAAGGTAAGCAGCCAGGTCCCAGTCACAGACCTGTGACCTCCTGTGTGACCTCAGGCAAGTCCCATCCGTCCCTGGGATTCACTTTCCCCCTCTGTAACTATGAGCGGTCCTGCCTGGCTCACGGGCTGTGACAACAGGACATGAATGCATTTGAAAGACAAAGCACCTCAACTGTGAGGAACACACCTGCCACATGTCCCCGGTCCCTTCCTTCAGTGCCGGGAGCCCACAGGTCAGTCCCTTCCCCTCTCAGGACTGGACAGAGGGCGGCTGCCTCCCCTGCCCGAAAGCTGTAATAAGGACCATGCCATACTCTGAACATCCCTGAGAAGGGGTGACAGGACTGAGCCCCGTGGTAACCACGGAGACGCCCAAGACAGAGGGGGACACAGAGGCCTTGGCCACGAGCCCAGGTTTTAGGCGATCCTGCCCCTTTAAGCCAGTTCCCCAGAAGTGAAGTCTAACTACGTGTCATGTCTTGGCGGGGTGGGAACTAACTAACTCCCAAACTGTGGTAATTGTGGGCGGCCTCCCCAGGCCACGGCTCCACCCCAAGCCCAACTTTGGTGTGTCGTGGGGGGCAGTTTGTCATTTCTCTCCGTTCATCCCCAACCTCAGCTTGGGACTCCTCCCTGTTCTGGCTTCCACAGCCTGTGGCCTCTGATCCCAGTGTGCTGTGGGGACGCCTGGGGGAGAGATTCTAGGGAAGGGGCTCTGCCCTTGGATGGCAGGACCCACGCCCTCTACAGAGAGGCTGGAGCCAGCCCAGAAAAGGAGCAGGTCTGTCCCCTCTGCAGAGCAGCATGGAGCCAGACTGACAGCCCCCTCACCTGCTCCCCAGGATCCCCGGGTCCCGCTGATCTCTGCCACGTGGGACCCAGAGAAGGCCAGCTGTTCTTGTCTGCTCCCCTCCAGGTCAAGCCAATCACAGGGCCTGTGGGGCTTGAGTTTGGGCTCTGAAGTTAGGGCAAGAGGACCCAACTTAAACCCAGAGGAGGTCCCCATTGAAGTAGGGGCCGGGGTGAGTGTTCTGGGGTCAAGCTAAGTCTACAGAGGTCAGTCCGCAGGGCCGAGGGGCTAAGGGGTTCCGTCCAGGGGCTCAGGATGGTGCAGGGCCTCTCTGCCAGGGGAGGGGCCTGTCTGGGTGGTATCTGGACGGAGCAGACGGGCCCATCTGGGGTGGAGGCTGTCCGTGGGACCCGGGGGTACATGCCCAGAGGGTGCCAATGCCCGGTCTCTCACCAGAGGGCCAGTCTGGCCCGGGGGTAGTCCAGCCTCTCCAGGGCGCCCAGGTAGTGGGGCAGTGAGTGCTCGGCATTGCGGGCCAGGATGGTCAGGACCACGGCGGGCAGCGGTGGCTCC
>NC_043712.1:6750742-6771250 GCF_006229205.1 Suricata suricatta
GGGCGGCGGCGGCGGCCCCGGGGGCTCTGGCCCGGCAGAGAGGAGTGGGCGGGGCGACCGGGCCGGGGCGGGGCCTAGGGCCAGGGCGGGGCCGAGGCGGCCGGAGAAGGGGTGGGGGGCGTACCCCCAAAGAGTGGGCTCCCCGTCCCACCCGCTACGCGCCGATGCTCAAGTGTCCCCTCGGCCAGAGGAAGCGGAGGGCAGGGGCTGGGGACCCGCCCCACGCACGACCCAGGGGCAGCGCCCCCCCCCGCCCCCCCGGCTGGGCGCCGGCTGGGGGAAGGGTGGCAGAGGAGAGGGTCCCGGGGGACGGCATCCGAGCCGCCCCGGTGCCCGAGAACGCTCCACTCCGAAGCCCGGAGCGTGCAGCCCCCGGAATCCGCCTCCACTGAGCCCCTGAGTCCGGATCCCGTGGCCACCCATCCGACCCTAGGACCGCAGTCGCAGCCCCGCGGGGCGGGACCGACCAGCAGCGGCCCTCGCCGGGCTCCCGGGTTCCCGCCCCTCCTCGGCCCCCGGGCGCCCTCTGGCGGGCCCACACGGAACTTCGCAGACCTGCGCGGCGACTCCCGGCTTGGGGGGCGGGGCGGGGGTCCCCGGGACCTGGGTGCGCCATCCAGCTGCGGCCCGAGCGCGACGTCTTCCACGCGGCGTCGTCCTCGCCTCCGCCGTCAGCGCCGACGCTGCTCCGGCCCTTTAAGAGAGCAAAGCCCACTCTCAGGTTGAGTGTAGACCCAGGGGGCATCACAGAGCCCGCAGCGTGACCCAGCCAGGTACAAAGCAGGAAGACCCTTCCCTGGGGCAGAGTCGGGGGGGGGGGGGGTCCTGAGGCCCCCGCTGAGATGGGAAGAGGGCTCCGGCTTCTCTTAGGAGAGGGCAGGAAAGGGAGGGGCCCGAAGGCCCCAGCGGCACGTGCTCGCTCAGGATCACTTTCCCTGAGCCTCTGGTCCTGCTCTGGGTGGGTTTGCGAGGATTCCTGGAGGGACTGAATGCGCTCCAGGCTCGGAGCCTGGCCCCAGGAAGAGCTGCTGCCTGGGCTGAAAGACAGGACAGGAGAAGAAGCCAAGCTCCCCTTCCATTCACCTCCCGCTCACCGTGAAGGCCTGCTTTCCTACAGCCCCTTTGGGTCTCCCTTCAGCCTCTTCCCAGGATCAGGGAGGAGGGCTAAGCCCGCACACACTGTCTCTGCTGAGGGGGGAAGGTGGGGAACCAGCAAGGAAAGGACTTGCCTGAAGATGGGGCAGCCTGTGGGGGCATGAACTCAGGTGTCCCGGTGTGCAGCCCCGCTCCCAAGCTTCTAGGGAGCTAGTGGACCTGCGATGAAAGGTCTGAGGCCCCATGGAAGAGTCCCTTCCCTGGCATGGTAGCCTCTGGCCAGAAGGCACTCCCAGCCCCAGAATGGGGACTCGCTTTCTAAAGCGAAGCAGCTGTGCCCCACCTCTCCCATCCTGGAGCCATCCCCAGAGCCTCTGCCCATCCTATTGGTCACTGGGGTTTCCAAATTCTTCTCTCTCCTCAACTCCTCCTCCTCCTCCTCCTCCTTCTGCTTCTCCTCCTCCTCCTCTGAATGCATTGACCCCTCCCATTGTCCCCTTCCTCTCTCTCCAGTCCATCCAGTGACCCAACCTGTCACGGACTCCCTTGCCTGTGGGTCCTCCCAGCACCCCTGCCCTCTCTCCTCAGTGGCATTTCACAATGTCTGCAGTCTCTGCTCCAGCGAGACTCTCTCGGCTACTTTTTGGAGAAAAAGAGAAACCCTCCCCAGGGAGCTCTCATTTCCAGCCTCCAAACCACCCCCTGCCCCCAAGCCTGCCTCTGCTCTCACTGCCTGGCACCGAGGGAGAGGCACCCCCTACTCAGGATGGAACGGCTCCTAAGCTACAAACGCCCTTGCTCTTCCTGGAATCATCAGCCTTCCTCTCTTCTGGGTGCATCCTTTGACATTCCAAGGGACTCGAATCTCCCCCAGTTTAAAAAAGGAAAACTCCAAGCTGTTTGCCAGGCCCCCAGCTGCAGCCTTCTCTCTCTCTGTCTCTCTGTCTCTGTCTCCCTCCAAACCTCTGAACTAGGATCTGTGCTTTGCTCCAAGTCTTCCTCATCTCCACTCAGCCAGACTGCTCCTGCCAAGACCAGAGTCCTCCTGGCCACTCCCCACAGAGGGTATTACCTCCTCCACCAAGAAGAGGGTTCTCTTCAGCAGCTGACCATGTGGGCCACTCTGTCTTTCTGGAAAATCCACCTGTGTCTCCACTACCCATTTGGACCCAGATTGTGTGTGTGTGTGTGTGTGTGTGTGTGTGTGTGTGTGTGTTAAATTAAACTCTACACCCAGGGGTGGGACTCAACCTCACAACCCTGAGCCCTGAGGTCAAGAGTCACATGCTCTGCCGACTGAGCCAGCCAGGTGTCCCAAGATTCCATCTGCTCAAAACAGAACCCCACCCTTTCCCCCCAACCTGCTCCCTCTCCGGTGACCTCCCCCATCTGGAGAATGGCACCTCTGCCACCTGGTCCCCTCAAGCTGGAGAGCTGGGTGTCACTGATGACGGGTCCCTCTTTCAACCTCCTCCCTCACCTCGTCCTGGCAAACCCATCTCCTCAATATCCCCAGCACGTGCCACCTCCTTCCAGCGCCAGCACCGCTCACCTGGCCCACAGCATCTCCCAGAGACCTGCCCCTATACTGTCTCCCTAGAAACCGTTCTGCCCTCAGCCACTCTTTCTAAATTTCCGGGGTTAACACCCTTCGGGGACTGCGCATTGCCCTCAGTATAGGGCTCAACCCCTCCCGGAGCAGTGAGACCCTGCACGGCCTGTGTAACCCTCCTCTGACCTCTCCTCTCCCATAATCACCTGCTCCAGCAAATTTGGACTATGTACATCTTTCCTGAACACTCCATGCTTTACGACTGTCCCGTGTCCTCTTTTTTTTTTCCCCTCCTCTGCCTGAACTCCTATAGGCCCTCCAGTCTCAGCCTAAACTAACTTCCTCCTGAAAGCCTTCCCCACCTCATGTCTGGGGGACTTACCCTGACGTGGCATCCTAAATAATCCCGTTCATTCAGCGAGTATTTATGGAGCAGATACTATGTGCAGGTAGAAGTATAGGTTTGGGGGTACGTAAGACAATCTCTGTTTCTAGGGTGCTCGCACCCTGGTGAGGGCACAGACGGGAAACAAGCAAAATGATAAACGAATAGATAGTTTCAAAGAATAGTAATGCTACGAACGAAATAAAACCAGTGTAGCCGGGGGTGGGAGGCAACACTGAGGTTATTTCAGGGCACAGGGGGAGCCTGCCAAGGGCAGCTCTAGGGGAAGAGTGTTTCACCTGGAGGGGACAGGTTGGGCCTGTCCTACGCAGGGGACAAGCAGGGAGGCCAGTGGTTGGAGCGGAGTGAGCAGGGAAGTATGGGAAGAGGTAAGGACCACCTAGGAACTTAAAGCTGCAAGAGGATTTTGATTTTTTTAATTAAACATTTTTTTAAGTCTTTATTTTATTTTGAGAGAGACAGAGAGTGAGCTGGGGAGGAGCAGAGAGAGGGAGTCACAGAATCAGAAGCAGGCTCCAGACTCTGAGTTGTCAGCACAGAGCCGGAGGCGGGGCTCGAACCCACGGACTGTGAGATGATGCTCTGAGCTGAAGTCAGATGTTTAACTGACTGATTCCCCCAGGCGCCCCTGCAAGAAGATTTTGGATGTGTTTTAAGTAGAAAGACAGGGGGCGCCTGGGTGACTCAGTCGGTTGAGCGGCCGACTTCGGCTCAGGTCATGATCTCACGTTTGTAGGTTCGAGCCCTGCATCGGGCTCTGTGCTGACAGCTAGCTCAGAGCCTGGAGCCTGCTTCAGATTCTGTGTCTCTCTCTCTCTCTCTCTCTCTCTATGACTCTCCACTGCTCTCACTGTCTCTCTCTCTGTCTCTCTCAAAATTAAATAAAAAAAAATAAGTAGAAAAACAGTGGAGGTGTGCTGGGGGGCTCAGTCAGTTAAACATCCAACTTCGGCTCAGGTCATGATCTCACGGCTTGTGAGTTCAAGCCCCACACTGACAGCTCGGAGCCTGAAGCCTGCTTCAGATTCTGTGTCTCCCTCTCTCTCTGCTCCTCCCCTGCTCCTGCACATGCACTCACTCTCTCTCTCAAAAATAAGTAAACGTTAAAAAAAAAAAAAAAAAGAGGACACCAGAGAGGGTAAGCAGAGAAGTGATGTGCTAATGTCTTAAAAAGACCGCTCTGGCTGCCATGCAGGGGGTGGGCCACGGGGGCGGGGATGGAAACAGGAGCTGGCACGCAGGGAGAGAGGACTGCGCGCAGAGCACAGACGTAGTGTGGAAGCTGAGCCCCCAGGCTTGTGGGGCTGCAGGTGGGAGACGGAGCGAGGACTCTGGCTGCGGGCTAGTTACCGAACGGGGAGACCTGAGAAAAGCTGGTAGAGTGTGACTCGAGGTCGGTCTGGACCTTATTTTTGAGCTGCCTTTTAGACCCCAGGTGGGAAGGTCACAGCCAGGCCTGCCTGGCTGTGAGTTCTGAAGCAGGGACGTCCACCTCATTTACCATTTTATCCCCGGCCCCAGAGCAGGGCCAGCCGGACCAGGCCGGGCTCTCAGTAGAAGTATGGTGGGCCACCGACTGAGGTGGGCTGACCATGCACTTGTACTTCCACTAATAAAAATTTGCCCGAAAGTACAAGAATAGGACATACTCTATAGAGGTAATAGTGGGCCAAAGTCACAGAGGTGCTGAGGCCGTGGTTGTCGGAGCCTGGTCCCCGGACCAGCCAGCATCAGCCTCGCCCGGAAATGGTTAGAAACACAAATTCCTAGGCCCCCCCCCCCCACACCTACTGAGTCAGGAACTGTGGGAGTGGAGGTTGCCAGGTGGTTCTGACGGGGGCTAAATTTTGAAGCTGCTGTTCTGCGGGGTCTATGGCCTCGTTCTCGGGGGTGTGTAGACTGTATGCCTGGGAGAAAACGATGGGTTGGGCCCTTCTGGCTGAATAGGTGCAGACAGCCCCGAGCCAACATCTAACTGGGCTCTGGGCTACCTCCACCCCACCCGGACTCCCACAGTCTTCGCCCCCATCCCTCAGACATTGTGGTTCTGGGCAGAGCCAGGTGGCGGCGCCAGCGCCTTAGGCTTCCATCTGGCTTCGGGAGCTAGAGACCTTGGAAGGATTGTTCCCCTTCCCTGCGCCTTCTTCCCAGCTGGGAGCCTCTGCTCCAAGGCCTGTCCGCTGGCAAAGGCTGTGCAGGATGGCCTTCATCAGGGAGAGGGGCTGGCACACCCAAGGGAGGGGCCGACCCCCTCTTCCTGCAGGTTAGGAAGGTGGGCTAGAGAAGCCCCCTTGATCAGAAAGAAACTAGGGGTGTCTGGCCTGTGGACTTGGGAGTCAGAAGCCCAGGCAGGTGGCGCTGGTCCAGTGGACTCTGGGTATACCCGCGTTAACCCTCTGCCTACCCTTCCCAACCTCATGTGAGGTCTCAGGTGCTTCTTTCCTGCCATTGGGTGGGGGCAGCCAGGAGGAACCCCAGATCCCAGACAGAGCCCCAAGGTCGGGCATCCTCACAGCCTAGCAGCCAAGCGAGCTAGGAACAGGGGCCCACAGCAGAGAGGTTGCTTGGACGGAGCTCTTACCAGCTGCCAGCTTCAGTCTCCTGGGTTGGGGGCTCTCTGGGCCCCTGTCCCGCATTGCGGCCAAAGGAGCCCAGCATCCTGGCCAGAGGAGGGCCCATGCCCTGCTTCTGGTCCTGGCTGCAGCTCGGTAGACAGGAGTCCAGAAGACCCGCCTGTGCTCCTTCCTAGCTCCGGTTCCAAGCCCTGTTCCAAGAGGACCCAGGGCTGAGCGCAGGCTCGACCCCCATCGGCTCCCCTGGCCCTCATCTTTCCGCTTCGAGGGGAGCCTGAGACCCCCTGGACCAGCTGGAGTCACTCTGCCCATTCTGCTTAGACCTAGCATACCTTGGCCTCAGCTCCAGGAGTCCGCCCACACCCTCTCATCTCCAGGGGTCCCACCCAACGCCCACACCCACTCCAGAGGACCACCCTCTCCCTCTTGGCCATGCCCTCATCTTCCAGGACCCCAAATGGGGAGCTATCCTCCTCTGAGGCTCTGTCCTCAGGAAGCTGGGGCTAGGCCAGCTGTTTTCCCGGGGCAGCCAGCTGTTTTGCCCATCAGGAAGCGGCCCTGGCTCCTCCGCGAAAGTGAAAATCCTTGCCGTGGCTGGGACTGCAGCGTGGCAGCCCCGCTGGGCCAGGGCCTGGGAGCTGTTAACTCCTCTGGGCCCAGCCAGCTGCTTTCCACATCCGGGACCCCAGCCCCCCACCCCGTGGGAGTAGCCTGTTGCCAGATTTCCAGGGACCCCCAGGAAGACCAAGCATTGCTATCCCCTCCCTCCGCTTCAACAGCCGCTAACCTGACGTCCCCTCCCCTCAGTGGAGCCTTGTCCTCAGGTGACCCCAGGTGAGAGGAAGTTTCAAAGAGACAAATGTTAGCCCAGTTCACGATAATAATAGTAATAATAATAATAATAATAGCTATCATTAACTGCTGTGTGCCAGGTACTGTGTTAGTGCTTTAAATGTATTATCTAATTTAATTTTCACCACATTCCTGTGAAGTCGGGAATGTTTTCCTTTGACAGATGAGGAAACTGAGGCATGGCAAGTCTAAGTTGCTTGCCCAAGACCAAGCAGAATTGAGGTTTGAAACTGGGCTGTCTCGGGCGCCTCGGTAGCTCAGTCAGTTAGGCGACCGGCTTCGGCTTAGGTCATGATCTCACAGTTTGTGAGCCTAAGCCCCGGACTCTGAGCTGACAGCTCAGAGCCTGGAACCTGCCTCGGATTCTCTCTCCCTGCCCCTCCCCCATTTGTGCTGTCTCTCTCTCTCTGTCTCTCAAAAATGAATAAATGTTAAAAAAAAGAATTTTCTTTTGAAAGAAACTGGCCAATCTGCTGCTCTCTGGCCAGCCCTGGAGGTTCTGGAATCGCTGTTGCTATTCCTATATAAGTTTCCCTGAGCTTCTTGCTCGCCCCCCCCCACCCCCCACTTTCTTTTCCTGGTGGTCTGAGTATCAGTAGCACCATCTGTGAAATGGGATCACTGATGGGCAGAGTCAACACCAGCTCCCGGAGCCATGCCAGGCTCTGTGCTCAATACCTCCCAAGTATTTATTAGCAGATCATTCCTCTGGGTGGCTGCGGGGTCAGCCTGGGCTAGAATCCCGGCTTTGCTGTTCCTGGCAGCCTGGTTTTGGGCAAGTGACTTTACATCTCAGTGCAAACTGTCCAAAGCTGGAAAATGGACGGGAGAACAATATTCTGCGTCTTTGATTTTGTCGTGCAGAGGATGGTGATAGTGCGGGTGAGCTGGTTAGCAACCAACACAGAGAGGGGTGGGAAATAACACCGCTTACTGTTGTGACTACTAACCGCAATCTGGAAGGGTCCAAGTGGCCCACCTAGCACTGCGCACCCCCACCCCCAGCAGGGAGCTGGCACATAAGAAGGCTCTGGACTGTGGTCTGTGGAACCTCCGTGGAGACCGCAGGCTGCGAGAGAGATACAACTTGCCCAAGATCACAATGACTGGGGTAGAGCCGTGGGCCTCCTGCGCTTAACCCCTGCACCCCTGTGGCCTTCCCTCCTGTGGCCCGAACCTGGTCCGGCGGGAGGGGGAGAAGGGACAAGGGAACAGGGACAACCCCAGGACTGAGACAGCCCAGAAGGTGACTGGGCCATGACTGGGTGGGATCTCAGGGTCTGGGAACGACCCCTCAGGACGCAGTGACCCGTGCTCTCCCCCTTTGTCCTCTCCCCCCTGCCCACCATGGGTCAGCTCCCTGGTCCCAGCCTAGACATCTGGAACTGGGGCAGACAAAGGACCTCGAAGAGGGACAATAGCCTTCTGTCCATTTTCAGATGCCGGGCCGGGCCTGGCCAGGGCTGGGGGCCGGAGCCAGGGCTGGGGGCCGGCGAGGCGGTGCCAGGCCCCCCGCGGGCAGCGGACAATGTTGGCAGTGATGGAGAGGAGGCATTTCAAAGCGTTTTGTTCCTGCTGACCCCCTCCCCTCCACATCTCGCCCCAGCTCGGGGTGAGGCCCCAGCCCCACCCCCAGCCACCCAGGCCCCTGCTCCTGGCGGCTTGGGGACCGGCCACATTCTTGACCTCAGGGGAAAAGTTTAGACTCTTTGCGCCCTGGGCAACAATAACAGTGTCACAGAACTGATTTAGGGGGAGCACTTACCATCACAAAGCAGCAGACAAAGAGCCAGGGCTGAGAACGCCGGGCTTCTGCGCCTACTCCTCTAAGCACGGCTACTTCTCTGCTGGGCTCTGCCTGGGCCGGACTGGGTGCCAGGGTGCTGGGCCCCGGGCTGAGCTGGGGAGGGAGCAAAGGAGAAGTGATGGGGATTCCACTGTGGATCCGGGGGTCTGGGAGCTTCTTCCTGTTCTGCCACCAATTTGCGGGGTGACCCTCTGACCCTCGGCAAGTCCTTCCCCAGCCTGGGCCTCAGTTTCCCCATCTGTAATGAGGAGGCTAAACTATAAGGCCCAAAGCATGAGGGTCTGATCTTGCGAGCAGACGGATTTCCATGATGATGGCGGTGAGGGTGAAAAGTATTCACCCCTTTATTCCGGGCACTTCACAGTAGGTGCCAGGCGCTGTGGTCACTAACTCCTTTCTGGATTTCATATATTTCACATATATATATATGATTTTTTTTTTTAATGACAGAGACCACTCCATGTCATCCTCTCTCTCCTGCTCTTCCAAAAGAAAAGGACAATTATCGATGGCAAGTGGCAGGTGCAGAAGCAACACCAAGACCTGGTTTCACATTCAGGAGAGAAGGCTGCTTCCTGCTTGTGTTTGTTTTCTGGGGTTCTAGACTTTCAGAGAATCTGAAACTGTCAGTGACAGAGGATAGAAAAGACCCCTAAAAACAGTCTTTTCATCCCCTTTGATTACTTGATACTCAGCAACCTCACAAGACAGGTGCATCATTAACTCCGGTTTACAGCAGAGAGCTGATGCTCAGAGAGGCTGAGGTACTTGTCCAGGGCCACACAGCATGGAGTCTGTGGAGCCGAGAGCCCAGGCAGGGCTGGCTCACTTCTGATTACACTGCAGTGGGAAGGAGAGAGGCAATGAGGCAGCTGGACCCTGGGGAGTTCTGGGTGGGAGGGCCTCTCCTCCTCGGCCAGAAGGCTATGAATAAATAAATGTCTGATTACCCCCAGGGGGAATCCCACCCTTGGAGCAGGTGCTTTTAAAAAAAACGAGATTGATTCTTGTCTGTGAACAGAGGTTGGCCTGGGCAACCTGGACGAAATGACCTCTAGTGGAGACCTCCTAGGAATTAGAAGCAGGAGAGAATATTTAAGGGCCCCTGGCTCTGGAGCCAGGTTATGGGTTCCGATCCCAACTCTGATTTTTCCTGGTCGCGTGTCCGTGGACAAGTCGCTTCAACATTCTGTCCTTGGTTTTCCAACCTGTAGAAGTGAACTCACCTTGTAGGAGTGTGGGGACCTTTCATCGAGGCACATAGAAGGCCTTAGAACAGCGCCTGACTCGGCGAGGGCTGGCTGTGTCTATCCTGCAAGATCCTGGCAGCCAAGTCCCATAGCCAGGGGGGCACTGCTAGGACTCTGTGGCAGTCAGTCAGCTGTTGACCTTGGTTTCCAGGAAGTAGTTGGTTTTGGATTACAGCACGAGGGACTATGGTTAGACACTGCAAGCAAGGGGGACCTGTTCTCTTGAGTCCCAGCTCCGCCAACTTGGCTGTGTCACCCAGGAGGAGTTGCTGGCCCTCTCTGAGCTCGTTCCAGAGTCTTTGAGAATCCTAAGCATTCAAAGGAGACGATCACAGGAGCCTCTGTGACTCCACAAGTCTAATCCAAAGGTTGGCTTGGAGCCCAGGAGTCCTGCTCCCCGGGACTTCAGCCCCCCCTGCCTCTCCTCATCCTCAGACTTCACCTCCAGCCTCTTCAACCATCCTTTCCTTCAGCTCCCCTCCCCCAAGTGACACACGCACCACAGACAGAGGGGGAGACAGCCTAGCGGAAAATGTCACAGATTCTTGGGGGCTGGGGGATGGTCCTAGCCTCCCCCTCCCTCCCTTTCTGGTCATGGGGCCAGAGGAGAACTCACCTGGGCAGAGCATCTTGGGGTCCCCTCGGCCCGGGAGGCAGACGGCACTGGTGGGTCCGTCTCTGGCACAAGGTGACTTCCCCGCCCAGTTCCTGCTGCTGAGAAGGGCTGGTCAAGCAGGCCTTCAGGTGCCAGACTGCCCTGCCCCCACGCAGATTTTCCTGGCTTCTGCGGGCCAGGAAGGGCACTGGCTGGAGGCTGGGCAGTGGGGCAGGGAAAGATTCGGAGGAAGGTGTCGACTAGATGGCTTGTCCATAGCCCCTAAACCCACTTCCTTTCTGGATGCTGGCGGCCAGGGGACCAGGACACCATAGGCTCTCAGGAGCAGGGGAGGGCTGATTGGGAGAGGCTCAGATGAACCCAGGCCCCTGCCCCATCCTAACCCACCCCAAACGGGCCAGCAGGGCCCAGGCTGAGGTGTTTGCTTTTCTTGTCCCTACACTGACTCCATTCAGAGCAGACTTTCTCCACCCCCGGCCGGCGGCCAGCAAGCCAGGGCACCAGGGAGAGAGATCACCACCCCCACCCTCCTTCCTTTGCACCCCCCAAATACCACTTCACTTCAGGGAAGCAGCGGCTTCCTAGTTCTTGAAGGAGGGCACTGTAGGAGCAGGGAGGCTGGGGAAGAGGGGGCCCACCACTAAGAAGAGGAACAGAGCACTGTGGAAGGGACTGGTCGAAGAAAGAAGAACAGGGCTCCCAATGGAGAAGCCCCCCCCCACCCCCCGCCGGCAGAAGTGGGGCGGGAGGGGCACAAAACGGGGAGCTACAGGCAGACTGGCCCAGGAGGCAGGAAAGGCCTTTCCAGGCTGAACCAGAGCCCCAGGCCAGACTCTGTGCCACCAAGGCCTACAAGGCCTGAGGCCGACCCCGAGGCTGGGAGCTCCAGCCTCCCACCTGAAACCCCTGGGACCAGGCTGTGACCTGGTCTGGGGCCAGGGGAAGGAGGAGGGTGAAAAGTTTCCCCAAGTCAGAAGGCCAGGGGGGAGGCATCCCAGGGGGTCTTGCTCTTTGCTCTCTCTGACTGTCACGTTGGTACATAAAGAGGGTAGAAAGGTCAGCTGTGGCCTTTCAGGTCTGTGGGAAAAACTCTGCCCACTTCCCTAATGCATATTTATTGGTGTGAGCCGCTGGGGTGGGAGGAAGCCGCCACCCCGCCCGCCTCCCCGGCCAGGCCAGGTTAGCACTAAAAACAGGCTCCATGTCACCGAAATCCTACTCTTTGTCTCCAGATTGGCTCCAGAGTCCTCCCCCTTCCCTCCTCCCCTGGGCTCCCCCCACCCCCCTTTGGGGTTGCCAAGCAACCGTGGAAGGGTAGCTGAGATATTTTCTTTATTACAAGCAAAAGCAAGACAGGATCATGGCCCCAGGAGGGGAGCAGGGTGGGGGCTGGGGAGAGGGCGTCCCGTGCTCTAGGGGGACCTCACTACCTTGGTGCGCTCTGGGCTTGGGCAGTGGGGAGACTCAGAGCCCAGAGAAAGTGAGGATGGACGTGGGTGGGGACAGTGATGGGGGTGGGTGGGTGCACAGACTCAGATCCTGTCTATATGAATGCTAAAAGAAGTATGCCAAGGGGCCCGGGCAAGCCCTCACCTGGCACCCACCAGCTCTACATAGAGGCCAAGTCACTTCCCTTCTCTGGGCCTGAGTTTCCTCCTCGATAAAATGGGGATACCAACATGTATTACTATCTCATTTAATGCTCACATCAACACCAAGAGACATTTATGTTTCACATTTTTACTGGTTAGGAAACTGATGCTCAGAGACAGGAATTGACTTGCCAAGCACTTTTAGGTAAATGGCAGGTGAGAACTTCACCCCCAACTCTTTTTTAACTAATTTATTATTATTCTTTTTAAATTACACATTAAAATTTTTTTAAACATTTTATTTAATTTTGAGAGAGAGAAAGTGTGAGCAGGGGAGGGGCAGAGAGAGAGGGAGACACAGAATCTTAAGCAGGCTCCAGGCTCTGAGCTGTCAGCACAGAGCCCAATGTGGGGCTTGAACTCAGGAACTGTGAGATGATGACCTGAGCTGAAGCCGGACGCTTAACTGACTGAGCCCCCCAGGCGCCCCTAAGTTACACATTTTTATTTTTATTTATTTATTTGTTTTAGTGAATTACTGAATATTTATTGAGTACTTGCTATAGACCAAGCAGGAGGCATAGAAATAAACTGTCTGGAGTTACTTTTAACTTCTGAGTCCTCATCATTAAAAAAACAAAACAAAACAAAACAGAACAAAACAACCCATTCTGCTGGTTTACTATCCACTCACTCTTTGATTAATCATCACGTACACGTGTACTTTCAAATATTGCATAATGCCGTAGACCATTAAATATTCCAAAGACGGTCTGAAAGACTAGAGGAATCATCATTGCTTTTACTTCTGTCTGACAAAGCAGGAGCCAGTAAAGTAAAACCCTTCCTTTTGGTGGCAACGGAACAGTATGATACTTGACTGCCAGGCGTCCAGTTTTAGAAAAAGCCAAAGCAGTGGGATATAAAACATCACATACTATGCCAATCAGTGAACTTCTCAGAACACAATTTTCCTGCCTTATATTGCCCAAATACAAAGCATCTGTTACAAGGAACTTATAAGCGACTATAGTAGACCAAAACGGAAGTGTAGTCACGGATGCATAGGTCTTCAAAGCATCATGTTTAACCTTGAAGCGGTGTCTGAAAATGAAGTTTGCCAACATTCCAGAGAAACCAGCTGCTGTCCCAAAGAACACTGTGCCATATACATTTAAAGTCTTTTCTTTTTTAAGATACTCAATTTTTTTTTCTATGATTTCGATGACCATGGGTCTTCTTAATTTTTCACCTCCTAGAGAAAGACTGGGCTGACCATGTGTGTATGTTGCCATTCTGATGTCCTTGGACGCTTCCCCAGCTCTGAGTGGCAAAACACCTGCATCCTTCACTTCCACCCCAGCCTCACACATTTTTATTTTTATTTTTTATTTTATTTTTTTAAAATTTATTTTTGATACAGAGAGAGACAGAGCATGAGAGGGGGAGGGGCAGAGAGAGAAGGAGACACAGAATCTGAAGCAGGCTCCAGGCTCTGAGCTAGCTGTCAGCACAGAGCCTGATGCAGGGCTCGAACCCAAGAACGTGAGATCTGACCTGAGCCGAAGCCGGAGGCTTAACCGACTGAGCCACCCAGGCGCCCCTAAGTTACACATTTTTAAAAAGCTTATGTCTTTATTTTGAGAGAGAGAATGTAAGTGGGGGAGGGACAGAGAGAGAGACAAAGAGAATTCCAGGCAAGCTTCACACTGTCAGCCCAGATCCTGACGCGGGGCTCTGACTCATGAACCCTGAGATCATGACCTTAGCTGAAATCAAGAGTCAGACGCTTAACCGACTGAGTCACCCAAGAGCCCCTTTATTTTATTTTTTTAAGCCCCAGCGTGGGGCTTGAACTCATGACCCCTAGATGAAGAGTTGCATGTTCAACCAACTGAGCCAGCCAGGCACCTCCTGCAGCTCTTTTTGCTGAAAAAAGATTTTTTATTCGAGTGTAGTTACGCATTGTGATGTTGGTGTCAGGTGTCCACACAGGGACTCAGTGTCTGGAGAGTCACTGTCCCAGCAGAAGCGCAGCCACCCTCTGGCACACACAACCGCACTATTGCAGTGTCATCGGCCATCTTCCCTGTGTTGTGCCTTTTATTCCTGTGACTTACTCATTCATAACTGGAAGCCCGTACCTCCCACCTCCCTTCACCCATTTTGCCCTTCCCCCTCCTCCGCAGATTTACTGAGAGGGAATTACACACGCCCATTTACAATGGACAGTGTAGGGGCATCATGAGGCTCAGTCAGTTAAGCAGCCGACTTCGGCTCAGGTCACGAATCTCAGGCTCGGTTTGTGAGTTTGGGCCCCGCATTGGGCTCTCTGCTGTCAGCACAGAGCCTACTTCGGATCCTCTGTCCTCCTCTCTTTTTGCCTCTCCCCGACTGGTGCTCTCTCGCTCTCTCCTTCTCTCAAAATAAATAAACTCTAACAAGATTTAAAAATTAAATGTACAATTGAATGGTTTTTAGTATGTTCACAGGCGTTGTCATCACGACAATTTTGAACATTTCATCACCCCCCCCAAGGACCCCTTCTCTCCCAATTCCCCCTCCCTCCAGTCCTAGGTATCCACTAATCTGCTTTCTGTCTCTATAGATTTGCCTATTCTGGATTTTTCTGTAAAGGAAATCAGGGGCGCCTGGGTGGCTTGGTGGGTTAAGCGTCCGACTTCAGTTCAGGTCATAATCTCGTGGTTCATGGGTTTGAGCCCCACATGGGGCTCTGTGTGGACAGCTCAAAGCCTGGAGCCTGCGTCGGGTTCTGTGTCTCCCTCTCTCTCTGCCCCTCCCCTGCTCACTCTCAGTCTCTCTCTCTCAAAAATAAATAAACATTAAAAAAATATAAATGGAATCAGACAATATGTCTCAGTCTGAACGCTTAACTTCCAGGGGCTCCATCCTCACCGGGTACTGGGGTAACAGAGGATCAGGTATCCTGGCGGCATGTCCTGGCAGCATGGTCAACACCGTGGGCTTTGCTGTTAGACAGACTTGGGTCTAAAATCTGGCTCTGTCATTCAGTAGCTCTGTACCTGGGGGAAGTAGCTTCCTGTCTCTGGGCCCCAGGTTTCTGATTTGTAAAATGGGGCCACATGATGGCATTTTTCTCAAAGCTGTAGTGACCATGAAAGTGCTTAGCCCAGCACCAGTGCTGACTATATGGTGGCCGATGGGATGCCTGTGTGGCTCAATCGTCAGGTTAAGCATCCGACTCTGGATTTCAGCTCAGGTCATGATCTTACCATTCAAGGCCCACGTTGGGCTCCACACTGACAGTGCTGAGCCTGCTAGGGATTCTCTCTCCCTCTCTCTCTCTCTGCCCCTCCCCCTCTTGCACTTGGGCTTTGTCTCTCTCTCAAAATAAATAAACTTGAAAAAGAAATTTAATGTTTTATTTATTTTTGAGAGACAGCATGAGCAGGGGAGGGTCAGAGACAGAGGGAGACACAGAATCTGAAGACAGGATCCAGGCTCTAAGCTGTCAGCACAGAGCCCGACGGAGGCTCAAACCCAGGAACCATGAGATCATGACCTGAGCCCAAGTCGGATGCTTAACCGATTGAGCCACCCAGGTGTCCCATTTAACAAATAAATTTAAAAAGGAGGCACCTGGGTGGCTCATTTGGTTAAGTGTCCAACTCTTGGTTTTGGCTCAGGTCATGATCTCATAGTCTGTGAGATTGAGCCCCATGTCGGGCTCTGTACTGACAGCGCTGAGCCTGCTTGGGATTCTCTCTTTCTCTCTCTCTGGATAAATAAATAAACCTAGGAAAAATACATATCTCTATATATGTATGCATCTATATCACATCTATATATATGAGGGCTGTTAAGTGGATTACAACAATCCATGTACCCATCTGTTTATCCCTTCACCCAGGTATTTAATAAAATCTAGCACCTTCTAAGACTCCAGCATTGTTCTAGGTGACAGGGATATAGCAATGAACAGGACATGATCCCTGGAGAGGACTCACATTCCAGCGGTGAAGGAAGAGGATTTCGGAGTGGCCTGTGTGAGGGAGCCAAGAGCATGGCATGCCGGGGTAAGGCGGGTGGAGACAGCTCTCGTTTGGAACATTTCTCTGCCCTGTCATCTCCTGGTGAGGAAGTCCCTCTCTCTCTCTCTCTCTGTTTTTTTTTTTTTAATGTTTTATTTATTTTCGAGAGAGAGAGAGAATGTGAGCTCACAGTATGAGCAGGGGAGGGTCAGAGAGAGAGGGAGACACAGAATCTGAAGACAGGCTCCATGCTCTGAGCTGTCAGCACAGAGCTCGACGCAGGGCTTGAACCCACGAACTGTGAGATCATGACCTGAGCTGAAGCCGGACGCTCAACCGACTGAGCCACCCAGCGCCCCTATCTCTCTCTGATAGAGAGCAAGTAAACTCTACACTCAACGTGGGACTTGAACTCATGACCCTGAGATCAAGAGTCACATGGTCTACCAACTGAGCCAGCCAGGAACATCATCTTTTATAAACTGAAACATGCTATGCAAGGCGGAGGACTTCTTAGGATCCCCTCTGGGTGGGGACAGTGGCCTGGTTTTGTTATCTTCTGAGAACGGGTAAATGTCAGGTTGTCAGTTCATTTATGCAGGCAGGCTGCTTGGCCAGCATCATGCCAGAACACTGGCTGCTCTTCCAGAACTCTCTGTACGGGCGAGGCCTGGCCTGGAGAGGCATGCTGAGCCATGGCAGGGCCCCTTCCTCCATCCTGGGCCCACCCTGAAACGAGGGAACGAGGGTGGATAGCAGGATCTGGGGACAGGACTCTGGGGTTGGAAATATCCTGCGCAGAGGTGCAGCCTGCCAGCCCCGGCACCACAGCTGCCCACTTAGGCACGTGTGTGCCATGCTTGGTCCTGGGCCCGCTCCTGAAACGCAGAGTCCGGAGTCCTGGCTGCAGCCCGCATTCACCAGCCCGCTGCAGCAAGGTCGCCCGCCCGCAGCTAGAGCCTCAGCTGGTTGGCTACATTCATACACTCAATCTACTCATTCCATCTATAGGCCAAGGGTCCCAACATCTGTTTCTTTATTCATCTGTCTGTCAATCCACCTATTCATTTAATTATCACTCCAATAAAACATTCATTCTGTCATCCATTCAACAGACGTTTACTGAGCATGTTCTTTGTGCTGGGCACAGTGTTTGGTAAAATGATAGTCTTGGGAGGTAGGGCATGCATACTTAGCGGTGTGGACAACTTTGTCACCTTCTGAGTGCTCCTCTTAATAAGGGAGCAGGCAGAATAAAGGTTAGGAGCAGTTGAATGCACGCAGAAGCCCAAACATGTTTCCGTGTGTGTGTGTGTGTGTGTGTGTGTGTGTGTGTGTGTGTTTAGAAGGGAATGATAAAATGTAGTTTATTTTGAAATCTATTTATTTTGAGAGACAGAATATGTGTGCGCAGGCGAGCCAGGGAGGGGCAGGAAGAGAGAATCCCAAGCAGACGTGAGGCTCGATCTCACAAACCGTGAGATCATGATGTGAGCTGAAATCAAGAGTCAGAAGCTCAACTCATTGAGCCACCAAGGCGGCCCCGCCCTGGCAAGGATAAAAATCTTACTGCAAGAAAATGCAAGGATCCTCCCAACACCACAGCCGACTCTAGGGAGGCTGGACAGGCATAATGGCTCCATTTCACAGAGGCGATAATTGGAGTTCAATCTATTGTAATTCCCTTGCCCAAGATAATGCTCTCTCTAGCAGAGTTCTTCCCCTCCCCCTTGCAGGAATGAATTGCTTTGTCTTCTACAATCCCCAAGAACTTGGCTAATACTTTAGCTTAGGAGTTTTCCTGTGGCCCTGATCCTTTCACAGGGGCTGGCTGGCTATTCGTGTGTCTGTCCACTTGTCCAATGGCTAGGTGTTTTTTTTTTTTTAAGAGAAAGAGCGAGAGCAAGCAGGGGAGGGGCAGAGAGAGGAGAGAGAGAATCCCAAGCAGGATCTGGGCTGACTGCATGGAGTCCCATGTGGGGCTCGATCTCAAGAACCATAATATAATGAATTGAGCCGAGATCAAGTGCAACACTCGTGGACGAATCCTTCTAAAGAGGCAGCAGTAGATGGTTCACCTTTCTCTTTGCCCTCCCACCAGCTTCGGACACAGAGTCTACCTCAGATACTTGCTAGATGTTATTCACCGCTGGGTCACCTGCCCGAGGTCACCTGCCAGTCAGGAACACACTTTGGGACCCTGCTGGGCCATCCCCTAATCCTAGCCGCCACCAGCTGTCACCTGCAAACCAGCAGTAGTAGCTGAGGGGGTCTCCAGCCAATCTGCTTGCCCTGTCACCAGCCCCACCCCCCAATCTATACACAACAGCCCCAGCAAACCTTTAAAAATGTAAATCTGAACTTGTCAGACCTTCCAGGATCCCCACTGTGTTTAGGATAAAGTCACAAATCCTCCCACTGTCCTACAGGGCCCGCAGGGTCAGCCCAGCTTCGTGGGGCACTTCCTGTTTCTCTGCGCGCTCCAGCCTCGCCGGATTTCTCTCCTTGCTTGTTAGCCTCGGCCATGCCGTTCCGTCTGCCTGGAACAGTGCTCGCCTCAGCGGCCTGTCGCCTTCCCCTAACTCCCCACTCCCCAGGGACTAGGGTCTCCTCCCCTGCCGCTCTGCCTCTGGGGACACTGCCCGCCGCTGCTGAATCCCCGACCAGCACACAGTAGGCATTCCAGAAATATCTTTTCAATGACTAGCGATAAGACCCTTCTTGGCTCCTCAGTTTCCCTGAGGATGAAGCCAACTGACCCTTCTCTGCCCAGGACGGAAGGCTTTAAATAGCCCTGACATACCCTGGAGGTGGAAACCGCTGATTAGATTGCAGAATGTGGCTTTCTGACGAGGCCTGGGAGTTCTCCGCTACAGGAGAGACCTCTCTGGCCAGCTCCCTCAAGGTTGTGTCCCTGCCAGGCTGGGCTGGGGTCAGGACTGGATTTATCAGGAGACACGGGTGTCTCCTGGGTCTCAGCGCTTTGCGTGTGCGTGCCCGTCAGTCCCCCGGGGATCTCTGCTGAGTCAAGGCTGGAAGCGGCTGTGCATGGAGCTCCACAGCCCTGGGTTCTGGCTCTGGCTCCATCACCTGCCAGCTAAGTGCTAGGGACTTCAGGGCGCCGCCCTCAGTGTCTTCATCTGTGAAGTGGGGCCGCTAACAGTACCTACTTTCCAGGTGGCTATGAGAAGTTCACAGGCTACTACTACCAGCAAGGTGTCTCGTGTTTGGCGCGGAGAGCTTTGTTATGGCCATTATTATTGTTATTAGCAGAGGGGCTCGTTCCCAGGAGCTGGGCAGCAGTGCTCCTTCTCTATGAAACCCTGACTTCAAGTGATCCTCCCCAGAAGCCATAGTTTTTCAACTTTCGTAAGAAACGCCAAGAAGTTTATACGACTCATGTTTAAGCCACTGATATGAATGGACATCAAATGACGGTTGGTGGGGGGGGTGCACCGTAGGAGGCTCCAGAGGCATGAAGATTAGCAGGACCCACTCCTTGTCCCAGTAAGAACAGACAAACAGAATCACAATCCAGTGGGGGCGTGGGGCGAGGTGGCCCACCGACTGTGAGGAGAGGAAAGGATTTTGGGGTGCAGGCAGGGGTCCTCTGGGTGTCTGGGGAACGGAACACTGGGGTGGATGGAGGAGGGCAGGATGTATGGTGGAACGGGCACACGATCCCCCCAGGTGTGAGATTCTCCGGGAAGGACAGGCTGAGCTCGTCGGTGAGAAACTGGTGTGTATTCCCCCAGCTGACTGAGAACCTTCTCTGCGCCAGACCTAGCTGGGCTGGGGGTGGGGGGCACATCAGACCTAGACAGAGCCCCAGCCCTCCTGAACCGGTGGGCTGTCTGGTGAAGAGATATGACAAGACAAGCATTAATAGCATCCACGCCCCTCTCGCCCTCCCCCTGCTCCCCCCCAATCCCCCTGCCAGACTGAGGTATCCAGGAGCCTGCAGGAGGTATCCTGGGAATCAAGCCCTTGTCCTTGGTCTGAGGAGAGGGCAGTCCCCAGATCCCCACTGGGGGTGTGGTCTTTGGAGGTGGCATCTTCAGCCTGGGGGCTGGGACTGCATGCCCTCCTCCCTTATCCTTCGGCAGAGCCTTTTATGGGGGTGACCCTCTGACCTCCAGACTGTTCCCCTTCACCCTCCAGCTAGAAGTCGGTGGGGCAGCAGCTGAAAGAAGGAGGGCTCCAGAGGCCTCAGGTTTAGCTGCCAAGGGGAGGCCAGGGTTGGGCCTGAAAAGCCTCTGGGGTCCCCTAGGCCCTCCTGGGGAGCTCGGCCAAGGCCATGGGGTCTGAGTCAGGTCCATGGGAGTGCAGCCCCGAGATGCGGGTGCCTGGCCCAGGACGAGGGAGGGGGCGATGGGCGAAGGGTTCAGCCGAGGGAGCAGGCGGGGCACTGGGAGTCTAGGACACAGAGTGGGGGCGGGAGGACGAGGGGTCCGGCCGGTGCAGGGGAGGGGGGCGCCCCTGGGGAGGGGCACGCTATGTCTTTAAGAGCTGCCTGAGCGCAGGTTGCAGCTGCCTGGCCAGCCCGAGAGACAGCGGAGATTCATTACCCGCCGACACAATGACCATTGATGGCCCCGTGGCGTTATTCAAATCCAGTACCAATTGCAGCCGAGCCCCTTTCTCCGCGCCAGGCCCGTATTGTTGGAGCGGCCCACTAAAAGCCCGCCCCGGCCCCGAGCCGCCAGAGGCGCCCGCTCGGGTTCAGCCCTGCGCCTCGCCAGCCCGCCGGCT
>NC_043712.1:6771350-6794319 GCF_006229205.1 Suricata suricatta
CTGGGGGCGGGGAGAGGGGAGTTGGGGTTCCCCGGGCCTGACAGAGGAGATTCCCCCCGACTCAGGGCGCCGCAGAGACCCAACGCGGGCTCCTCTAGGGACCCCGGGCCGCGATCGAAGGAGACACACGCCAGGGGCGATGGGGATCCCCGCGCGGGGTCGGGAGCCGCGTGCCTGCTCGTCCACCTTACCGCGGGATGGGCCGCCACCGCCGAGCGTCTTCGAGGTGGTGGGACGCGCAGCTCCGGAGATCTCCTGGTCCGGCGCTTTTAAGGAGCCAAGCGGAACCCGCAAGCAGGAGACCGGGGCCCCGAACTCGGGGGCTTCGCCACTGATTGTCCAAACGCAATTCTTGTACGAGTCTGCGGCCAACCGAGAATTGTGGCTGGACATCTGTGGCTGAGCTCCGGGCGCAACAGGGGCGGGGGCCGCAGGGACGGAGCTCGGCGCGGGCGAGACCCCTGGGGGAGGCGGCCGGCCGGCCCCAGCGCGAGGATCGCCGGGCGCGCTAAGGAGGGACGTCGGTCTCTGCCACCAGCGCCGCCATCCTCATCCTCGTCGTCGTCGTCGTCCTCCTTCTCCTCCTCCTCTGCGGGTGACCAGTCCTGGCTGACGGGGGCCTCCAGTCGATCGCGTCGTTTCCCCCTTTTTCAAATTTCGGCCGGGAACGGAGCTGGCACCGCGCGGCGGGGCACGAACGCGGTCCGGGGCGCCCGCCCTCGGCCCGAGCCGCAGCAAGTCGGGGGCGAAAGAAGATGCCGGCGGAACGCGCTCGCTAATTCGTTGCGAATTGGTTTTAACCTAGCCCCTACCAATACCCCCCCAAACAAAAAAGCCTAAACCAACTCCTAAATCCCAAATAAACCGAGCCCTCCCGCCAGCCCCTCCAGATGGACCGATGGGTTGAGCCTCCTCTAGCCGCTGCAGGAGTCAGGAGTCGGAGAAGCGTCGGGAATGGTGTGCTCCTGCCGGGCAATCGCCTGGGCTTTGGAAACAGAACTTGGACAAACGAATCCTTTTCATTAAAGACAAATGTTCGGAGATAGTGGGGTTTACTTATTTGTTTATTTCCTCACAAGTGGGGGGTCAGGAGCTGCGGGGAGGGGGACAGTTTGGTGTTGCTGGGGCTGAGCCCGGGTCACCTGTTCCTGACTGCTATCCCAGTGGGGACTGAAAATGACCCGAAATGCTGGGGAGCGCTTGGGCCAGTTTCGGTGGTGGCGCTGGCATCCCTCCCCACAAGGAACCTGGTTTTCTCAGTGCATCCTCCTGCTCTACTCCTTAGCATGAACTGGGGTGCCCTGGCAGAAGGGATATCCTGAATCTACTCTCCCTCTTCCGGGTGCAGGCAGGAAAGGAACACTATCGTCCAGTCTCCAGGACTTGGAATCCCAGGTGGGACAATGGGCCATTCCAGTGGGGCCAGAGGCAGGGAGGGGCCTCCAGGTTACAGGAAATCAGTGAGATTGTAAGGGGGCCATTTCAAATCCCTTGCTCTCTTCCCTAACATGGAGACCCTGACCTCCACACCTCGTGTGGGTTGGTCATACAACCTTTCTAGACAGCACTTAGACCCCAACACTGGCCTTAATTTGCACTCAGACCAGCTCCTACCCATAACCCTAACACGCTGGCCCCACCTACACATACTAGGAGGTCTCTACTCCCAGGGCGCTGGGAAGAAGCTCAGAAGCCAGGGGTTGTGTGTCCCCTGGGCCTTGGGAATGACGTGCACACACATCCCCGCCATCCCAACCCAGCTGAGATGACCACTTGGCACTTTCATCTCCAAAGAACGAGGGAAATTCAACCTTAATTCACTGACATTTAATGGAAAGCAATGGTTTGGGTGGGAGGATGTTTTTTTTTTTTTTTTGAGGTTTCCCTCCAGCCAAGCTTTTCCTCCAGGTCATGGGAAGGGAGGTCCAGCAGTCTCCTAGGCCACCCCCATTCCTGGTTCTGGGGCTGCCGGCTGCAGCTGGTGGGACAAAGCCTAGACTCAGACAAAGTAGAGAAATGTCCTGGGACCCAGACTGGTCAGCACAGTCTGCTCTGCCATTCCCGTCTCCAGACGGCCCTGTCGGAGCACCCCCTCCCAGACAGTCTGTAGTCTGGGTTTCGACCCCTGCCCTCTGTTTGGGTTAAAGGGAACTCTGAAAGCCCTCGGCTGGGGACCACGGCTAGGGGGGATATGGGGTGCCACTGGTTTCTAAGGACGAAGCTCTAAGCAAAGCTAGTAAACAACCTAGTCTTTTATTTGCCCAAGGCCAGCTGTTGCAGGCACTGAGGCCCCAAGACTTCCAGAAGGGATGGAGGGAGGAGGGGCAACCCATCCTGCCTACCAGGTGCTGCCTGCCCCCATCCTGCTTCCTGCAGGAAGTGGGAAAGGCGATGAAGTCTACATTTGTGTCATCAAGTAGTAAGTCTGCTTTCAGATATTATAAATACTCAAGTGCTATTGAGGAGGAAACTGAGGCACTCTGACTCCCCAGGCCTCTGCCTGCCTGTCCAAGCTTTTGCCTACTCTCTCTCTCCAGAATGAGCTGCAGGCAGCCTTTTGCTGGGGGAGGGTCTCAGGAGCCCATCTGGTGGCCTGTGTGTGTGGGGGAAGGCCAGCCAGGGTCAAGGGCTGGGGCTGGGGGAGCAGGAGGAGGGGTGTGGTTGGAAGAGCAGCTGCTGGGAGGGGGGAGTCAGCACTGAATAGGGGACCCCAGCTGAGGTTCCATAATGATATCAGTGGGGGACAGCCAGGGCCCTCAGCTGTCTAGATGGGGAAACTGAGGCAGAGACTCCTCCCATCTTTGAGAAGGGAGGGGCTTCCTCCTATAAGCTCTTCGGGTCCATTCATCTTCTCCATGAAGACGCTACAGCCCAGGAGTTAGAGCCTATCAGTGGTCACTCAGATTGAGACACAAGGAGTGAGAGGCAGCTGGGTCACCTGGCCGCGGAGCCCCCTCCTGTTGTGACAAACCAGAGGGACACCCTCCCCCACCTCAGCTGCTGGGGAGGGAGGCAGGGTTGAGCCTGCCCAACCCCACTCACGTGCCTGAGAAAGGCTCATTTTTAGCACCTGGCCTCTTTTCCCTGCCTGGAGGGAGCTCGGGGGACAGAGCAGGGAAGAAAGCGGCCAGAGGGGACAGGGAGACCTGGAGGCAGGGCCCCAGGGGATGTCTGACTGTTCTCCGTTCCCCACCCCGAGGGAGCCTGGGCGCCGTGCGGGGCCCTCAGCCGCCGTGCAGTGTGGATATGAAGAGGATGCTGTCCTGGTCTTGCAGCTGGTAGTCCAGCTCGCCCTGGTCCAGGAGAGAAAGGAGGAGGCTGTTAGGGGCCTTTTCCCAGCTTCCCCTCAGCGGTCAGGAGGGAGGGGGGGCCTGGCTGCTTTGGGAGAGAAGGATAAAACCTACCAGAAAGACGGGTGCCCTATACGTTAATTTGCACATCTCCAGGATGGAAGGGAGGTCCCCATTTCCCCAGCTACCTGTTCTTTCCTTCCTGGGGCAGGAGACTGGAGCGGCCCTGTTTGGAGGCCAAGCGGGACAGAGGACGAGCCAGCCACCCGCTCTAGGCCTAATGCCAGGGAAGCGGTGAGGGGAGGGCCGCCCCCCGGGGTACTGACCAGCAGTTCCCAGTCGGCATCGTTAACCAGCACCAGAATTCCTGGCCGCCTGTGGGAAAGAGAGGTGAGGGGCAGGCAGTGAAGAGCAGGAAGCGGTCGGCAGCAGGGGTAGAGAGGCTGAGACACTTGGGCTGGAGGACGGTGCGGTGGGAGATTTTTCTCCCGAGCTTCTGACCAAAGATCACCCAGGAAGAGGAGGGGACACTCTGAGTCTACGGGAAACCGGGCCAGACAGTCATGGCCTTTGGGATGATGTGGAAAACAGGCGCAAATTCCAGCACCACCTCCCAGACCCCAGGCAACTCATTTTGTTTCTCTGGGCATCGGTGTCCTCATCTGAAAATGGTATGAATCACACAGCCTTCCTCCCGGGTCTGTGCCAGAGGAGACTGGATGATGCGTGTTGATCATGGGGACACTGGTAGCAGTATACTTTTCCAGGGGTCTCACCTCGCCCTCCGAGGCCTCCCCCATGCCCGTCCTGGAGAGGTGACTATCTTGGCCCTTCAGAATCAGGGAGGGCTGCCAGTGGCCTCCAGCACCCACATGCCCAAGGGCGGCCCTGTCTGGTGTAAGGCAGGGGAGGCTGATGTCTGCACAGGTGTCAGTCCGGCCCCTGTGGGCAGCAGCCCAAGGAGTGTGACTGTCCTTGGGGCAGCTTCCATGACTGCTGGACTGTGACCCGAGCCAGGGGTTGAATAGCAGCCTTAGCCCCCCAGGGCCTGCTGGTGACCTCTGCTTCAAGGGGATGACTGAGTCCCCCAAGTGCCTTGCCCAACTCTTTTACACGTTAGGCTGACCTTCGTATACAAGCCCAGTGACTGCCTGGCACGTGGCTCCCAGGAGGCCGGGCTAGGCCTTGGACAGGTACAGAAGCTTTGGGCTAGGGGTAGGGGTGTCCCTAGTGAGCACAAACATGCGTGTGTGTGTGTGTGTGTGTGTGTGTGTGTGTATGTGTGTGCGTGCATGCGCGCACGCATGTGCCCATGCATACTGTGTGCATCCACGTGTGTGTACACACACGCACAGTGACTCCCCGGAATTCTAGACCCGTGCACTCTGATGCACCTATGAGCCACTATTCATGTTTCCAGTCAAAAGACCCACGTGCTCAGCAGCTACTCTACTGGAAAGCACAGATACACAGCATTTGCACCATCACAGAAAGTTCTACGGGACGACGGTCCCAAATTGTCGGGGAAGAAAGGGACGTGGGCAGCACCTTTTTCTCAGTATCTTCTGTATGGAGAGAAGAGCTGAGGCCCACAGATGGAGGGAGGATAAAGGGAAGAGGACCCCATGAAGGCTGTGGGTGAACCCAAGGATAGGGGTTCAAGCCTCCCCTCCCCTCCCCACAACACCGCTGCCTGCCCTCCTCTGGGAAGGAGGAGGAAGGGACTCACACGCTGTCTCCCTGGATGAACAACTCTGGCCGCTCTTTTAGCAAGTTCTTCTTGATCCAGACAAGGAGGCTCCGGATGTCCCCTGAAAAGGAAGGCACGGAACAAACTATTGCCAAACCCCAAAGATTTCTGACCCCCAGAACCTTGCCTGGATCAGAAAGAAGTAGACAGGGGCTTCTGGGGGCCTCTTTTAGACCAGGCTTTCATGGCCCCAGAACCTGTGGATTTCTAAGGTGAGGAAATGGGTTAGGAGGTTAGTGCCCTGCTGGAGGGGTCTTCAGAGAAAGAGGCTCTGCTCAAGGCTTAAAGAGGCGATGGGGCGGGCCTTAAGACAGACAGCCGGAGGAACCGTCACATGTGAAAGGGCTGGGAGACAGACCCCCACCACAAGTTCCGGAAGATGGTCTGAAGCTGCCACAGATAGGCTTCTGAGAGGGCCCTGTAGGGTCCCCTCCACCTTCCAGCCATTCCCCAAGTGGGGGAGGCAGCTTTGCTCTTGGAGCGGTCTGCATATATTTCCCTTTGTGAGGGAAAAAAAAAACAATTGCTGAGCCGATAACATCAGTTAATTTCCTCTGGCAGAGGGAGAGAAGGATCCTTCACCCACCAGAGACGCTGACAAATCACTGTGCCTCTACCCCCACCTTCACAGAGCCCCCCGGTCCGGGGATGGCCATGCTGAAGAGGCAAGAGGTTCAGGATTGAAAGGGCCTCTCCTTCCCAGCTGGACACTGAGATCTGCCACTCTGTGGCTCTGGGACAGCCACGAAGCTCTCTGCACATCATGTGGAGGCTCAGAGCCACCTGTCCCCTGGGTCACCTCTCCTTTTCTAGGATCAGGGTCCCAGGCCACAGCACACTGAAATCTGGCTCTCTAAGCTCCTCAAAGCCTATGGCTCTCAACTATCCATGCCTCCAGCAGACTGGCTCCTAAGGCTGCAGGAGTTCCTTCTCTCCCCGAGGCCACTTGAGGACTGAAAGTCCTGGGGAAACAACTAGTCTCTGGGAAACCCGTGGGGCCTGGGGACGAGCCACCCTGATCCTGACTTAGTCTCTCAGAGGGGTCTGCTGTCCTGAGACAAAGCTCAGGGGTAAAGGCTGGACAAGGGTCCAGGCAGGCAGTGCCTTGGTTTCTCTGGTTAGAATGACAGTCCTGGCGCACAGGTGAGGGAAAGTCTGCTTGGACAAGAAGCTCAGTTCTGCCCCCGTCTAGGCCCAGCAGCGTGCCCCGACCATGGCATCAGCCAGGGACAGGGCTTTAAGGCATTCTCCCTGACCTGCATGCCACCCTTCTTGGAGACAGGCAGGCTACACCCTGGATGGACCCATTCACGCTGCTCCGTGCCAACTTCCCTGGGTCGTATGCCAGCAGAGCGCAAGGCCAGGGGCAAAACGTCCAATGCCTGAGGCTGCCGCCTTTCAATTTCAAGTCCTGCTTTTAAACAAAGCAGATTCGAGCCCCCATGGTCCCTGGAGTGGGCAGGGGATGGGGAGCACAGCCTCCGACTAGCTGCGGTCCATTTGGACTCCTGGCTGGATTTCTCCCTGAGGCCTGGTTTCCGAGGTTTCCCCTTGGCCTCCATCTTGGCACTGTCTGGTGGGCCGCCAGCCCATGCATCTTGCTGCCGCTCGATACAGCCGCCGGGGTCTGACACATCCATCAGCCTGCCATGGCAGGCGGGGCTGTGCCTGCGTGCGCGGAAGAGCTGAGAGGCACTGGGCAGTGGCTGGTCTCACGGCCACCAGCTGCACCTCCACAGCCCAGGCTGGCCAGTACAGAACCAGGACCCCGTTGGGTAACGGCCCGGGCTCCCTCCAAAAGGAGGGGGGGCTTCTGCTCCATCCTGGATAGGCTGGGGGGAGGGGAGAGGGCTAGTGGTCATGTCGGGGTCATCCAAGTGATGGCACCATCATGGAGTCCCAGAGGGGTGGACTGGGGGGTGAGTCTGCTGTCGGTACGGGCTCATTTATCATGATGCTCCTCTTTGCTGAGGTCACTCCCTCCCTCTTCTGTGCCCCCCCCCCCAGGCCTGCCCACATTCTTGATAGCCTGTTTCCATGGTGAGGCCACGGTATTGTTCCCCCATGCCTGGATTTGGGGGTGGGGAGAGGTGGAACTCATGGCTCCCTTCACAAGGTGGCCTGCAAGGGCCACTCGGCCTGGCCTGAAACACACCCCCAGGGACATCTTGCTAGGCTTGCTGAGGCCCAGACAATATGCAAATAATCTCCAAGCCAGATGGTCGGCTTCCAAAGGCGCCCAGGGGAGGAGGAAGGGTTAAGCAGAGTCAGGGACTGGTGGCTCTGGGGAATCTCCTGTCCACCTTCCCCCTCTATGTCCTCCTGCCTTCTTGCTCCCACTGAGGATGGTTTCCCCTCCTGGGATTCACAAGACAAATATTTATTGAGCAACTACTATGTGCCAGGTGCTAGAAAGATGGTGGTGAGCAAGAAGGACACAGCCCATCCTCATGGAGCAAACAGGCCAGCGGGGGAGATGGCCACTACTTATTCGATTGGTTGTGATAAATGCTAGTTCTTTTGTGCGGGTGCAAGAAAACTTTTCCGAGGACATTCATGTTGATGCCGAGGCCTGAAGGATGAGGACAGCAGGACGGGGAAGGATCCCAGGCCGGAGAAAGAATGTACAAGAAGACCTAAGGCAGGATGGCATTGGCAGGTTCAAGGTAATAGAAGAGAGAAGGCAAGGAGATCAGCAGATGAGGCCAAAGCAGTAGCCAGGGGCCAGGCCGCATGGGTCATGCAGGGGCCTTGAGACAGGTCTTCTCCAGAAGAGGCCTCTCCTTCCTCGTGTACCCCAGTGTGCTCTGTGGGTACACAGCCCACACTGTCGGGGCTGGTGCTCCCAGTTTCTCTGGCTATGCACATTATTAAGATCCAGCTCAAATACATGGCATGACCATTAGGAACTAGAGTGTGTTCTGAGAACCTGGCATGGCCACAGCACGCGGCATGGAATCGCACACAGAACCCGCCTGAGATGCTTGCTGAACATGCGGACGACTACGGGGGGAGAAGAGGCTGAGAACACAGACAGCTCCAGTTCTGAATTTAGGGCCCATTACTTCCTGGTCCTATGACCTTGGCTGTGGGATTCTCTAGGCCGCAGCTTGCTTTGGGAAATGGGAAGGGTAAGAACACCCCACACAGTGGCCATGAGGACTGAACGAGACAATCCATATGAAGTTCCTGGCACGTCAGTGCAGCAGCTGTTCTGTGTTCCAGATGAAAAACCCGCACCCTCTGCTCTCTCCGCACCCTCTGCTCTCTCCGTGTCCTGAGCGTCTACGTACTCTGCTCCGGGCCCTGGCGCCCTGCGGATGTGCCCGGAAGGCCTGGGGGATAGAGTACAGAAAATGCCGGGACTGGCTGGGCTTTTCTGTGGGATCCACGGCCATCAGAAGCTGGAGAGGCAAAGGGGAATGAAGTGGGGGGGGGGGGCGTTGGGAGCAGTGAGGGGACCTCAGACATTGGCCTTCCCTCCACTTTATTATTTTTAAAATAATTTTTTAAGTAAACCCTGTACATAACGTGGGGCTTGATCTCATGACTCCGCAAGATCAGGAGTCAGATGCTCTACTGACTGAGCCAGCCAGGTGTTCCCTTCCCTCCACTTTAGATGTTCAGGTCCCTAACATGCTCCCAGGACGCCCCGGGGGGAGGGAATCACCTTCTGAGGCTGTGGGGTCCAGAATGCCGGTGCTGGACGGGCACCCAATTCGAGGCCTCCAGTGAGGAAGCCAGGCCCACCCATCTGGCGAACAGCAGTAGTGGGAGCTGCTGCTCTGTGGCAGAGAGGTTGAGTTGGGTTTCTGGAGCTGGGAGGCCCTGAGCTGCTGCTAGATGCCCTGGGAGAGCACCAGTTTCAGTGTCAGCCTCTGACATATGGGGACAGCAATCCAAACCCCAAAGCGCAGTCGTGAGGGTTCAGGCATAAAGAGAGCGGCAGGCCCTGTGGAGTGTCAACCGCACAGGACAATGCCCTTTGGCCATAGTGACTCAGGGCTCCTTATCCCCTTGGCTGCCAGACCCCACTCCTGCAGGCTGCTGGAATAGGGGCACCACGCACACCCCTCTTAGAGAGCAGCTACGAAACCCTCCACCAAGATCGCTCATGCTTGTGGACTTGCCCTTGTATGGGGACACTGACCACCCCCTGTGGCAGGGCTTCCTTACTGGTGTCCATCCTAGCTTCCTGGGCTGAAAGGGAACAATTCCAAGGTCTTATCTGCTAATGAGCCGGCCTGCAACAGACCGGCATCCAGCCTCTCTTTGATTACCTCCAGGGAGAACCTTGCCCCCAACCAGAAATCTATCTTCCTGACACTCCCACCCAATGAGCCTGGCTGGTCCACAGGGACCACACCAACAAAAGTGGCCCCTCTTCCGCACACCACTCCGTTCTGGGAGAGCCAGACCCCCTAAGTCTTCTCCTCCATAAGGTTAAACCGCTCCAGTTCCCACCAAGTCCACCAGGCTCCAGGCTCTTCTGGGAGCCCACCCCAGGCCTTAGTTGAAAAGGGAGAAGAAAGAGCAGGGATGGGGGGAGTAAAGGAGAAGAGAGGGTAGAGGGAACATCAGAGGGTCCATTTACAAGTGAATGGGGGTAAGAATGGAGCAGTTTGTGGACTAAACTGGCCTCAGAAGGAGGTTTACAGATGTGCAGGGGACGCTCCTCATTGTTTAATTAAGCAGAAAGTGGATCTTTTCAAAAGCAATTTTGCACAGGGACTGGGAGGGGTTGGGGGAGAGGAGGGCAGTGGGGAGGGGATCAGCAAACAGGCCCAGAGCAGAGAAAGGAACAGCTGGCCCCAGAGAGGCTGTGAAATGCATGCTAAGCAGTTTAAAGCGCCCGGGAGCTCCCTCCAGCTCCCTGGCCCGGCCACCCTGCAATACAAAGGCAGGGCAGAGAAAAAGGGCAGGGAAAGGTGAGGCCTAGTGTCTCCTCCTAGGGGCCAGGGCAGGTAAGGCCCACGCGAGGACAGCGTGTCTCCCCTGATGTCTGGGGTTTGCTCCAAGCCACTGACCAACTGCGGGCTCGGGCTTGATGTATACAAGCCGGCCTCCAGTGGCCACAATGTCTGACACTGATGGTGCTACCAACCTCTGCCAATCAGGAAGGCCTGCTCCAGAGGACAGCTGTTAGGATGTCCCCTCGGCGCGCGTGACTTCTCACCAACACATCCTGATTCCCAGAATTGTGTGCTCAGATCTGGAAGCAACTTTCCCAAACTGTGATGTCCAATCGATAGCCAGCTCAATAAAGACGAAATCTAACCCAACCTCCCGTTTCACAGATGGGGAAAAGAGAGGCCCGTGGAACTACGTGATCTGCAAACGCGCACTGCCAGGGCTCCTCCTGCAGGCTCCCCACTTTGGCCTTGCCCATCCTCCTTCTCCAAGTTGGCTGGGTTGGAAGCTCTCCCCTGGCCCGGGACCCAGGGCCCTGGAGTCCCCTTGTCTGTGAGACTCGTCACAATCCATAATCTTATGGTTGCTATTTTCTCCGCTGGAGTCTCCAAGACCTGCTTGGCCAAGTTGCAGCCCCCGGGCTGGGAAGGCTGCCAGTCGGCAGGGCTGGGCACAGGCTTGGGGGAAGAGCGAGACTCTGCTGGCGGCACCCGCTGGGCTCCTGTGTGCCAGGGTAATGCCTCGCAGCTGCCAGCCAGCTCCGCGGCTGCGGTGTGACCTACGCCTCTGGGTGCAGCAGGGCAAAAAGGGGAACCAGGGGTGGAGATCCACTGCCAAGGGCCCAAAGACTGAGTAAAGGGCCCATTTCAGCATCTGTCCCCTGCTTCCTTTTCTGCCATCCCAGAGAGGCAAGGACAGGCCACCTCTGTCCCATAAGCAGTAAATGGAGGATGAGAGATCAGACATCTGGTTCTTAACCCGGCCTCCCTATTTCTGTAACTCCGGACAGGTCACTCTCTTTCTGTCTCTCTCTGAGGTCTGGTTTTCTTGAAACATAGTATCTGCTGTGGTCGTTACACAAATTGAAAGAAGTAGCTGTTGAAGGCATGCATGCATGCATGAATGAATGAATGAATGAACTAAATGTGTCAAAACCGGAAAACACACGGCAGGGGGTATATGTCACATGACTCAGGGAGTTGGTGGCACCACACAAGGACTCTGGAGACCCTGCAATGTGGTTCTAAATCTCAGCTCTGCAACTTCAATAACTGTATGGTGTAGATCAAGACCCCTGACGTCTGAGTTTGGCTGTTAAAACGGGAATGACAGTGGCAGCTACTGCCTAGGAATCTGTGACAACCAACACGGGTGGGGTCCAGCACACCAAACTCAGCCTGTGCCCCTCATCACACTGGCCTTCCTCCGGTTCCTGGACCACCCTGGGGGCTTTCACCAAGAGGCCCTGACAAGTGCTACCGCCCCGCTTGGAATGGTCCCCTGCACCTCTGCTCTCCCTGCCAATTTATGAGGCCGGCTTCTTTCCATCCTGCAGGTTTCCGCCTCAAAGTCCCCTCTTCAGAGGCCTGCCCTCGCCACCCGCTCGCATTCCGAGCACCTGTGTGGCCTCCTCATGCCAATGCCCACCACCTGGACGGTTTACAGCAGGTGTTTCCCGGTTTGTTGCCTGCCTCCACTTCCGTTACGCTCCACTGAGCGTGAGAACCACATCTGTTTTGCACCGAACACCTAGCAATCAGGACAGTCCCTGATAGAAAGGAGACACTCAAAACCAGATAATGCCAACCGCAACCGCGGAGTGCTGCCTTCCGTCTCTGGCACATGGCAAACACTCGGCCAGCGGGTGAGGGAAGGGGGCTGGAATCACCAAGCCTGCCACGCAAGTGCAAGGGGAACCAAAGCTAACTCGTGACGCTTCCCTAACTTCCTGGCCTGGTCTTTAAGGCTGAATCTTTGAGAGGCTTCTTCTGAGAGCCCCTTGTTCCCTCCCAAGGCTGTGTGGCCATCTGTCAGATTAAGAAACTGTCACCTTTATCTTCCCCGGGCTTCCCCCGCCAGGGATACGCACTGTCCCCCGATCCTGACATTTAACCCCGGCCTCATGCCTGCTCCCAGCTCAAGGACCACGGCGTCCTGTACATCAGTGAGTGTCCCCCGGCCTCTGAACGTGGCACACAGAGCCCCCTGTGCCACTGCTCTCCAGCCCCAGGGAGGGTCAGAGACAGCCTTGGCAGCCAGTGAATTTGGGGAATTGTCTGATTCCTGGCAGATGTGTGTGTCCGGTTCTAGAAGAACCCTGTCAAACCTCATGACCATTTCTTGACTGCCTGCCTCAGTGACCCTCATTCCCCTGCCTCCTCATAGGACCGATCTCCCCTCCCCCCAGAACCATCTCAGCCCTAGGTAGAGACAGTTCCCCGTGCCTGAGTGCTCTGCTCTGGCGAGGATCCACCGCTAGGGCTGCGAGCCCCTTCGGCTTTGTGATGCCTGGGCCCCTGCCCCTAGGTGATGCCACTATTTACCCAGCTGGACTCCTGTAAGTTACCTCTTCACCCCCCTCCCCACGCGCTGTGAAGGCAGGGACCGGTTCTTCTTTACACGTCTCCCCAGCGCCTGGCACACGGCCTTCCACACAGGAGACGCTCAGTGTGTATTTGTTAAAGGAAGACAAGTACTTAAATGGACCAATGAAAAAACAAAACCAAAAAACAACCCACGGTCTCCCCCTTAGCCGACCTCCCCCATCCCACCTCCTTTCTGGCTGGATAACGTTTCTCCTCATCTAAGCCGTCTCACCTCATGAGCCTGTCCACACAGCTCTGTGCTTGCGGAAGGTGACCCCCTTCAGGACACCTGTCTGCTGCCCACCATCCGGTAACAACAGAGACGCCTGCACAGCTTTCAGCACGTAGGGATTTCCGTCCCTTCCTCACACGTAAGAACACTAAAGCTCAAACAGGCGAGGTCCCTGGCCGAAGGCTCTAAGGAGATTCAAACGCGAGTCTGTCTGAATCTAGAACCTGTGCCTGTAAGGATTCAGCTACGCTACCTCCCTCCTACAAAGCCGGCTCATCCCAGAAATGATCGGGGAAGGGTACTCTGGTGATGCCTCCTCTTCCCGCTCCTCCCTGCCACTGGCCAGGGAAACCCTACCTCTTTCCCCTTGAACAGGGCTGAGTGACCCCTGGAGACTCCTGCTCAACGGTCCGCAGAGAGGGGCTCGGAAAGCTCATACTCACAGGGTTCCTCCTGTCCAGGCAAGGTGACCTGATGCTTCTTTATGCCGTTGAACAGGAGCTCTGCGCCGCCTCTGCAAAAGAGGGCCAGAGAAAGACAGCCAGGTAAGCGCCTGCAAATACCCAGTGGAGACTGAACACCGAGGGGGCTGGCATTAGAAGGCCAAGAGATGCACAGACCAAGGCTCAGGGACAGCTGGGGTGTCAGTGTGTGACGGAGTCTCAGATGTGACTTCCTAACGTGGCGAAGCGGGATGCAAATAGTTTCTACCAACCATCAAGTACCCAATTTGCAGACTCTCGCTTTTACCCCTTTGCTTTCTCAAGAGGCAACCTGGCATTATCGGTGTGGAGCACAAGCTCTGGAGCTGCTGCCCTGAGACGGAGGCCACGCTCCACCGCTGCCTGATGCCCAGGCCTTGGGCACGTGACTTCACCTTCTCAAGCCTCAATTTCTCCATCTACAGAAGTGCTGAGAAGCCAGCAGCAGACATGGTGGAGACCCTGTGTGCTGAGGGGTTTCCTTGCGCCAGAGGAGGGTTTGAAATGCCCCTGCTTGTGCCCCTCACGCTGGGCCCTGGAAGTTGAGACTCCGCTGGGCTCAGCAATAACTTTGCCATTTACAAGAATATTCTCCATCTCATTTCATCCTCAAGACAACCCAGGTAAGGGGGAAGGAAGGAAGACATTACTAGTTGCATTTGATGAAGAAGCAGACTAAGATTGGGAGAGGTTAAGGGACTTGTCCAAGGTCACGTGGGCAGTGGCCAAAGTGGGATTTGAATTCCAACTGGTTTCTGCTCCGCCTCAGCAGCCTTGGCAGAAAGAAAACAAGACTCCCCAAAAGTCAAAAAGCCCCTTGAGGGCAGATCTTGGCTCACTTCTATGTGCCGGCACCTGGCCAAGGGGAGGCTGGGACAGCAGAGATGCCTGGAGCCACGTCTAGAAGCCAGGGCTTAGGATGCGGACACCAGGGCTCTTTCAATGCCTCACAGTGCTTCTTCCCCCGGGTCTCCTGATTCCCATCTCAGACTTCACGTGGATCCTAACTGAGAAGGCCTTAACAGACTTTTGATGGATGGGACGCTTCCTACCACCCCACCCTTTCCCAATTTCAGAGAACAGAGATGTCCTGAGACAGTCCACTGGGAGGCAAAGGCAAGGCAAGCATTGTCATGGGGGAAACATGGGGCGACTGTCATCCAAACAAGGTCACGCTTTGTTGATGCAGAAATGTGGAGGGGGAGAGGAGACCCATCTGTGGCCGCGCGCAGGGCCATCTCAGCTGCAAGCCCGCACAGAGCCTCCATTTATCCCCTTCCAAGAGCCTCGTTCTCTTCTGGGTGGTGGGGGGCTGGCACATGCAGCAGCTGGGCTGGGGGAGGGTGACAGGCAAGGGGCTCAGGAGTTGGAGGTCAGAGAAGAGGGGTGGGAACTGGACGCACTGGGACCCAGGCAAACAACCAAGAGTGGCCAAACCTGGTGGTGCCAGGCTCCAAGGCCAAGGCTGTTTTTCCCTGTGCGAGCGGATAAAGGGAGCAGCAGTGTGGCTCAGGGTGACTGGTCACCACCGGGTTCACTGGCCCCCAAGGGAAGGGCTGGCATTTGTACTGCCAGCACATCTGGAGGGGTGGAAGGTGGTGCCCAGCCTCTGCAGAGATTCTGGGAGGTGGGCAAGGGGCCTCTTTTGACCCCAGAAGAGAACCAAAGCCAGACATCCTTATGTCCTCCAGGGTTTGCTGTTCAAACTCGGTTAAGGAGTTACATCTGAACACACTTCATCTTCCTTTCACCCCCCGATTTGTGACCAGAGTGTTTCTTGGTACCAGTAGCTGCTATATACGCTCCTCAAACGGTTCTCACTTTTCCTAGCTTATCTTTATCTGTTCGTCTCATATATATTTTTAGTTTCGTTTCTTTCCCTCTGCCTGCTGGAATGCAAGCTCTGCCTAAAACAGGGCCTGGCACATAGCAGGCACTCAAGAAGCATTCTGCTGAATGAATGAAAATGCCCATTTCCCCTTCTTCTCTGGTCTCAATGGCACTGCCTCTCTTGCCAACACTCAACCTGTCTCAGGAGGAAGGAAAAGAGGAAAAGGCAAGGGAACCTCACATGTGGACCTCAGGGACACAAAACACATCTCTACTGCATACTCTGAATTTTGTGTGACCCGAGAAAACGCTCCACCAATGACAGTTCAGGTAGTAAGACAAAGGATGGCAGAACTGGTTCCTGACAAGACGAGGGGCGCGAGAGGTCCTTCTGGAGAGTCTCTCAAAGCTGGCGGGACTGACAGGACCACATCTGGTCAGGGGCTAACCACACACTTCAAGAATCACAGTGGCACTCGGGAACAAAAGGGAGAGGATGATGGGCAAGGCTTCTCCACACATCTGCTTGGGTTCACAGCGAAGGGTGAAAGAAGTCCACGGAGAAATGGAGAAAATGAAGGAAATGCCGGGGGGCAAAAACATGTATTGACACAAAGAGAGATGGGATCTGGGTTTAAAATACGTCTTAGATAGTCTTGCTTCCTAAGAAGCTGCAATTCTCATGGGACACCGTGGTGGCGAGTTGGAGGTATCAGAAGATGGGTCGACTCGGGGAGAAACGTTGTGGGGCTCACTCTTGCTCTTGCAGGAAAGGAAGGCTGAGTCTAGGGATGTTTAGGCTAGAAAAGGGGTAATTAAGCTAGTTTGTAGGTTCTTGCAGGCAAGGACCATACCTTCCGTTTATGATTTTCCCGCTGCTGCCAGCACAGTACCAGGCAGACAGAAGACATCTCTGATGAACAAATACCATGTCTGATTCAGTGAGAATGCAAGGTGAGCTGTCTGCAGATAAACTGGTAGTCTGCAGATTCTCCCTTTTTCAGCTCTGCTGGGGCCGTCAAAACAGCAGGGATCCTATTAGGACCTCCAAGCTATGGTACGGCTGGGGGAGGGGGCAGAGCAGAGCCAAGGGTCGGTGAAGCAAAATAGAGGAGACCACACCAGCCTAGTTCTAATTGGACCCATGGGGCCAGACAATATTGTCAATTAAAATGCAGTTAACATTCATGAGACTACTCCTTTCTAAGGGACAGAAACACTGAGCACTGCAGGGCATGGACAGAGTTCTATTTATCTTTGTATCCTCAGTGCCTGGCGCACTGCCTGGCACATGATAGGCACTCAATAATGACTACTGAATGGGCTATCCAGTGAAGGGAAAACATGAAAGAAACTGTGGGCATCCAATGGAAGGAAAGGCATTTTTGGGTAGAGGTTTTAGATGATCATTTCAGATCTTTCCTTTCATGTAAGCCTTGGCTTGTTTATCTTCGCGCGCGCGCGCGCGCGCACACGCACGCGCGCGCGCACACACACCCACACACCTAGTCCCAACTTTTTCCATGTGACTTGAAATTATACCACCCATCTCTTGGGTCTCAGTTCCTCTGCCTTCTCTTCAAGCTCTGTAGTTTCTCTCGGCTCTGAAATCACACGACAAACTTGTTTGTGGGGATAGAAGATAGTGGCTTGAGGAGGCTTCCTCCCTGATCTGCGGTTCTTCAGCTATTGGTGTGTGTGTCCCAATCCTGCTCCTTTTGTCTTGGATATAACTGTCAACTTACTCTCCTCCACTGTGCTATTTATTTATCCCCGTATCTTCGCCTGGCTCAAGAGCTGCAGAAGGCAATCAGCCAGGTTACTGAGGGACCTGACAGGGGCTCAAGTCTGTTTTTAACACCCCCAAATCTTGGGGAAGAGAAGGAGTGCCGTCTTGGCCACACATCCCAAGAGAAACAAAGCTCCAGGAACCGTGTAAGCGGAAACTGCTGCCCAAAGGAAGAAATCTGGGGGTGAAAGGTAGTCCTTTTCGGTTCTAGGAGCTCAGATGCCAGAAAACAGGCCTGGTCCAAAACAAGATTAGCAAAGAAGGTAAGAAGGCCGCCTGCTAACGTCATGCCTTGTGAGTCCGGCAGGCCCCGAGGCACTGAGGAGTGCCCGGAGGACACCTCCACGCCCGGGCTTGCGCCTCTATTCCCGGACATACGGTCTCGTCGCCCAGGGAGACCGAGCCTCTCGGACTCTTCGAGGCGGGTGGCGTAGCTCTGGGAAGGCGCCAGGAGCCTCAGCGATTCGGTCGTGACAGGGCCCAAAGCAGAGGGAGGGGAGTTCCGGGCCCGACGACTTCAATCCATCCCCACAGTGCCCCAGCTCCGTGACTCACCCGAACTCCACCTCCACTGACAAGGGCGCTGCCATGTTGAGGAAGCCGAACTCACAGGAAATTCCTTTCAGCTTCCGGCGCTCCCGCCCCCACTTCCGGTCGCCACGGGCGGAAGAGGCGGTGCCCAGGGAGTCATCCTCCGCAGCTATTGGAGGAAGGCCGGGAGCTGAGAGAGGAAGTCACGGCTCTCTTAGGAGCGCTTGACTTGGTCTTCTCTGTCTTTCAGGGACTGGGCTCAGGGAGCTGAGTGGGCAGCAGCTTGTGCGAGCCACAGCTAGGCGGGTAGCCCGGGCATCTTTCCTCAGTGCCTGTGAGCCACGTTACTGTTTATCTTGCACAACTTACAAGTCTCTCTTAAGCCCGCACACCGCTTGGGTGAGCCCGTCCGTTCGTCTTGACTTGAATTATAAGTGATTACAAATCTTTATTACCTGCCCAGAAATCTCTTCTGAGTTATTGAGTAGCTATCCAGCCACCCCTTTGGTTATCGATTTGGGTTTTACTCATTCAGCATTTACTGCACGTCCTCCGGGTACCAGGCATCTCGGTCAGTGCTGTAGGTGCAGTGGTGAACGGGGTGGGCAGGGTTCCGGCGTTTAGGGCACTCGCAGTTTAGTGAGAGAAACTAACTGTAATCAAAGAAACAGATCGTACTAATAAATACAAAATCTCTAACCGAAAGAAGTGATCCGAAGGTATAGGAACTTCAAAAAGAAAACCAGTTGGACTGGACACGAGCTGAACAATAAAGCTGAGCAAAGTAAGTGGATGTGAGGGTGGAGAGAAACATCTGGGAGCATCCAATGAGGAGAACCGAAGATGCAAAGGCTCTGAGCGGGAGACCATGCTGAAGCACCAAGAGAGGAAGGTGGAAGTTGGGGAGCAGAGGGCCTGGTAAGAGACGAGTCTAGAAAAGGGACAGGGGCCAAATCACACCTTGGGAGCCAGGTAAGAATTTCAGTCTATTCTAAGAGCAGTGGGAGGCTTTTGAAATGTTTGGGGGAGGGGGTGATATTAGAACTACGTTGTAAAATATCCTTACTTGCTGGTGTGTGAATGGTTTGAAGGGAACAGGTTAGAAGATAGGAGACCACTAGAGTCTATTGCAAAAGGTCAGGGGAGAAGTGGAGTAAAGTAGATGTCCTGGGGTGTCTAAACCACAACACTTCCAAGTTGAACTTAGCATTGGTAGTATACGGTGGCGTAGTCTGCAGGTCAGTGGTGGGATGATGTAATGGTTAAGAGCTACGAGTTCACCTGCCAGTTTCATACCAGTTCCCAACACTTCTAGCTGTTTCTTTGCATAAGTCCCATATCACTTTTGTGCCTCCATTTCCTCAACTGTTAAATGGGGATAGTAACACCCCCTAACTCACAGGGTTGTAACAAGAACTAAATGAGTTCTTGGCACAGTGCCTCCTTGCCTAAAACAGGCCCTGCCCGGTGTTCCTCATCTCAAGGATACCACTGCCACACACTGAAACACTCAAGCAAGAAACTTTAGACATTGTTATGAATTCTATCCCTTATCCAAATAGTCACCAATTTGAGGGGTAACTGGCTGGCTCAGTCGGTAGAGCATGGGACTCTTGATCTCAGGGTTGTGAGTTCAAGCCCCATGTTGGGTGTAGAGATTACTTAAAATCTTAAAAAAAAAAAAAAGTCATCCATTTGGATTCCTCTCCTTCTAAAGCTGATTTTGCAATCCCCAAATCTTCCACCACCACCTCTGGCACCTGGCACCTGTACCTGCTTCTTCTCTGCCTGCCTGTCCTCCCACCTCCCTCACTGGCCTTGGCTTCACTGTAGTTTGACTCCATGGATAGCCCTAAGTCATTCCAACATTAGGCACTGTTCCAGGGCATGGGCAAAGTGAAGACAAGTCAGACACAGCCTGGTCCTCAGCACAAAGGAATCCTGTAGTAAATGGAAAGGCCCCCATATTCACCATGCTGTGTGGGTTGGTCACTTTCCCTCTCTGGTACTCTCTGTGGGTTGGTCAGTTTCTCTGATCTATGAAGAAGGTTGGGGACCAAATGATCTAAGGTCCTTTCAGCAAATATATTCTACAATTCTTTTCACTAGACCCAACTTTGCCAGGGCAGAAATCTTGCCTGATTCATCTTAGATCCTTAGTTTGCGGTAAGGAGCTTTGTAATTGTAGGGGTTTAGTAAGTGCTTGTTGAGTAAGTGAACACCGATCGCTCCCCTTCTCAAAGTCATTTAGTGGCTTCTCTTTGGCAACAAGAAAAGGGCCTTCCTAGAAGGTATTCAGAGCCCTTGAGCTTCTGAACTCAGCTCACCTCTAAGAACTGAATATCCTCTAACTCCTGCCCTGGGAACTGCCACCTCCTGGGGCTGGAACAGGAGAGCTAGGGAGCATTTGAAGGGCTTCATCCATCTGACAAACATTCACTGAGCACCTTTTAAGTGCCAGGCCCAGTGCTCGTACTGGAAACCCAACAATGAACAAAACCAACGGGTCCCTGCCCTCCTGGGGCTGTTGCAGGAGACACATATGTAAAAATGGACCACACGGTGTGATCAGTGTTATAAAGGGGAAAGATGGGGCCCCACGGGAGCTGGCGGAGCGCCTTAATCCAGCCCTGGGATCAGAGAGGCTTCCCACAAGTCATACAAGCCCAAATCCAAAGGAATGGTGGGAGGAAGATGGCACCTAGAAAGGCCAGAGGAGGCGTCTTCTCATATCTCAACAAATAGGGTTCCTCTAGCTTCTTACATAGTCCCAGGGATTGGGAGATCACTTCTGGGCAAGTCAGCCCATTCTGTGAATGCCTGGGTGTCAGAAAGTCCTTCCTTCTCCTGATCCCAAGCCTACCCCACTTAATCTCTTAATTGGTAACAATATTAGTTTAACATATTCATTCAAAGAGCATTTATTGCAGGGGGCCTGGGTGGTTGAGTCAGTTGAGCGGCCGATGCTTGATTTTTGGTTCAGGTCATGATACCATGGTTTGTGAGTTAGAGCCTCAACTCGGCAACTGTGCTGACAGCACAGAGTCCGTTTGGGATCTCTCTTTCTGCCCCTCCCCTACTCATGGTCTCCCTTTGTCTCTCTAAATAAATAAACTTTAAAAATGTATTTTAAAAAAGTATTTATTGAATGCCCATCTTGCACCTGCAAGATGCACCTGCACCTGCAGATGGAGGCCAGGTGCTTTACATGCACTACCTGACTGCTCAGAGACTACGATTAGCCCCATTTTTCAAATGAGAAAAACTGAGGCTCAGAACCAGTGGATTGCCCATGGCCCCTAAGTGTCAGGCTTCAACCCCAGGTCGCAGCGCTTTCAGCATCACTGAGCCTCACTGCTTCCCATTGGGTCAGGCTCACCCAGATGCCCTCCCCGGGCATCCACGCAGAAGAGGGGCTTGGGCCCCATCCCGTCTCCTCCAGCAGGCCAGCCAGCCCGGGCGGCGGCCTCCGTCTCCTCAGAAGCTCCTAGGGAGACAAAGGCGGGGTCTGCGGGGGAGGCGAGGGCGCGGGTGCCCCCCTGCCTGCTGCCCTTTGTCTCCAGCCTGCTCCCCCCGTGCGCCCCGGGAGGCTGGGAGGCGCCTCTCGCAGGCTTCCTCCTCCCATTCTTGTGCTAATTGGGTGTCAAGCTGAGATCAGTGAGAAAGAAATCCGCCCCGGCTCGGGTTAAACTGCCGCCAAAGACGAGGGCTGAGCCCAGAATATCATTAGGCTGGGAGGAAGCAGGGCCCCCTCCTCTGGGGGAGGGGCCCGCCACGCATTCAGGCCCCTTTGAAAGTCACTTGGTTACCGCCTCCCTTGCCGCCACCTCCTCAATGGGCCCCTCGGAGGTATTTAACCTTCTTCCCAGGAACTGAAAGTGATACTCCAAGCACTGGCCCAGGCGGCCACTTGCCTGTCCCGAGGGCGGCAGGACCTCCGGGAATGCTTGGGGCCGGCTCCTTCGAGCCTCCCCCAAGCTGTTGCAGATGGCCTCCCAGCGCTCACAGGCTCTGGGGTCTTTGGCGAGACTTTGCCTCCCTGAGCCTCAGATTCCTCATCTGTGGAATGGGGATAAAAATAGTAGTGCTTTTCCTTACAGGTTTAACGAACCCATGCACACACAGCGAGTTGCAAAGCACCTGGCACAGAGGAAGGGCTCTTTACGTGGCGGCCACTAGCAGGTCAAAGGAAGTGGGTGTGACCCAAGGAGGGATAAGGGACCTGGCAGAGCCCCCACCATCTGGAAGTGTGCAAGTGGAAGTGCCCACAAAGGACTCATTTTTCATACTTTGCTTCAACCCTCCTCTACGCCGGACCGGCACACCCCTGCAGCCTCCCTGTTTTCCTAGATCTGCCCTGTGGGCCTTTACATTTTGCTGCTCCTCCTGTCTGGGATACTCTTCTCCCTCCACTTCTTGGAGAACCCCTCCTTGCAAAGCCTCTCTGACTATGAAACGTGACTGCCTACCTGGCCAGCGCGCTGGGTTAGGTGCAGCTAACTACCCACCGGCTGCTGCTTTACTCCCTAGCTCCTCCCGCCTGTCCCCGCCAGAGGGCTCCCAGGTCTGTCTTGCTCACTGAGCACGGGTTCTGCCTCCTGCCCTGAGTAGGCCTTTAGAATCTGCTCCACAGATGAACTTAAGGCACTACTTTGTAAACCGTGAAACAGCATATAAACGTCAGGAAACGCCTAATCAACAGTAGCTATTGTTAAACTCACAAGCACACATCGAGAAGCTACTGCATGCATGATGACTCCCATGGCCATGGTCGAGGATGACCAGAGGCAGATGGGAGAGCTCTCAAGGCCCTTCCCAGGGAAGGGAGTGGGGAGAGCAGTGTGGAAGTGGTAAATTCAGGCCTAGTAACTGCTATGTAGTGAGCAGATATCGGGCCCAGACGCAGAGTTAAGAGACCTCCAGGCACAAGACATTTTCACAACTACCCTTGATCTCTATTTGCAGAAGAACCTGGGGCTTAGCCTGGCAGATGGACTTGAGCCTGCCTGCCTGTTCTCACTGGAGGTTGTTCACCACCACTCTCGCCTGCATTTCGGGGACTGTGTTCAATCTCCAGGAAGGAATAGGAGCCCCTGGGCAGGTGGCACTGCTATCCACTGGAAAGCACTCACTGCTAAGGGTTAGACACAAAGCTGTCAGCCAGGACCAGCCCATGGAAGTCCAACCCTGGGCCCTCAAAGACCTGTCACGGAGTGCCCTGGGGTGGGTACCTGCCTGGCGATGGGGTGGGGACTCCCAGCCCCTCCTTTCCCCTCTTGGAGGCTAAGAGCCAAGGACTTCTTCGAGCTCTGCATGCCCTCTGCTGGTCACACTGGGACACTGCAGCCGCGCCTACCACCCCCTCATTACCCCCCTCAGCACCATTCTCCAAGGGCCCTAACTCCAGCTCTGCCGCCCATTTTCCCCTGAGCAGCATCAGATTCCTCTTTCAAAGTCACTCCCCCAGGAGGCACCCCAGATCTCATCCTGGCCCCCCTCCACCCTGGCTGTCAGCTGCAGGCCTAGGGCGGGGTCCACAGTTGGCTCCACAGGCATGGGAGAAATGGAA
>NC_043712.1:6794419-6808852 GCF_006229205.1 Suricata suricatta
CCCCCCCCCCCCCCCCCCCCCCGTCCCCAGAAAGGCACGCCAAGCAAGGAGAACAGCACAGGCAAGGGACTGGAGATGGGGTCCTGCCTGGGTTAGGGTTTTCTCCCTCAAAGGCTCTGAACAGCCCTTTCCTCAAAATGGGTACCTTTGTTCTCTGAATCCTCCTGATTACTCCCCTTTCACAGATGAGGAGACTGAGTCACTTGCCCTAGGCCATAAACTCAGAAGTGACACAGCGGGTCTGCACTTTCAAGCTCACACTATTAAATACCTTGCTGACTCACTGAGGGCATCTTCCCTGCTATACCCCTAAGTCCGAGTGATATAGTGGGCCCGAGGGGCAGGAGATGGGGCCTGAGCAGGTGGGGTGAGCTCAGGTGGGCATGCACACAGGCTAGGGGGAGTCAAGGCAGTTTATTGGCCCCTGAGCAACCCCATCCCCCACCCCTCTGCCTCTTATGGCCAGCCCAGGACTGAGATGGAGGAAGCGACACAGACAGACCTACAGAGAGAAAGGTTCCCGATGAGGGCCAGCCAGGCAGCCACCCAGGAGAGGAGGATGGCGGGGGTGGGGGTGGGGGGGCTCAGTCCAGGCTGCCCACTGCGAGTGGGGGGTGGTGGTGGTCCTTCTAGCCTCCCTGAGGCAGGCAGTGCTGAGTGACACCGAAACAGCGCCAGGGCCAGACTCCCCTTCGGCCACCTGACCGACTGCCACCGCAGGCCCTGCCCACTCTGCTGGCTTCCTGAGTCTGGGGGCTTCTGCCCTGGTCCCATTTACAAGCTCCCTGCTTTCTGCAGAGTGCTTGGCGGCCCTCCACCTGCCCCTGCCCTGACCCAAGACATCCTACTGAGGGGCCCAGACCATCTCAGCCTGGGGCCCAGAGGCCCCACCCGGCCTCGAAGATGTCACAGGTACATGAGGCTTTCACAGAAAGCCCTCCTGGGGGGCAGGGGGAGGTGGCAGTGAATCACTTGGCAGTTTTGAGGGGGAGGGGGTCAGCACCTTGGGGCAGAGGTGCTGGGCCCTGCTTGCTTTGGTCTGGCATCGCCCACGACCCCTCTGGGGTTGGGAGCTGGGGCTCTGGATCCAGCACCCGCTGGCCCTTAGAGGGACTCGGGGGCAAATCACAGCTTCTCCTCGCCTGCCTGGATGCGGGTGTAGGCCTCTGGGTCCAGCGGGACGTAGCGGCCCTTCCGGGCATCCAGGTAGAACAGTGGGTCTCTCACAACTGACGGGTCAAAGCCTTCCTTCCGCAGCTCTGTCTTCTGTAACTTGAAGGTCCCTGAGGGAGCAACAAAGATGGATCAGAGGGTGCAGGGCAGGGCCTGAGCCTCAGGAACCTGCCCACCAAAGCTGAAGAGGGGCAGAGAAGGAGGGCTGGAGAGAACACAGGAAAGTGGCCTAGAGCACAGGAGGGCATAATCCTTTACAGTTTGCAAAGGTGGCTCCAGTTAATTCTATTATATACTGCTTCTCAGAGCAGCCCTGGTGAAGGGGTCAGGGGTGGGGGCCGCATTACCTGCCTTCTTTTTGCAGATGGGGAAACTGACCACCAAAGAAGGGGAACTATCCATCTAAGGCCGCGTACACTGAGTGACAACAGAGTGAGGACCGGAGCTCAGGTCTGGGCTTTGAGCATGCCCCAGGGAAGGCCGTGATCTGATTTAATCTGCACATCAACCCCAGAGGCAGGTGCTCGCCAGTCGTCAGTGGATTCTACAATGCACGTTATTTTCTGCTTTTAATATCTCTGAAATAGTTTCAACAGGCAGCAATGTTTCCCCAGCACTGTGTAACGTAAGGTCCCCGTCTCTCGGTCAGGGCACCACCCCACAGGACAGGAGAGATTGGCGCAGTGAGGCACGCCCCTGGGGCCAATATCCCACAGCTCATCAGTGCCGGACCTGAGATGTGAACCCAGGTGTGACAAACTGACCGGCTAGATTTCTTCCCTCTCCAGATGCACGCTCCGCCACCTTGTGGCTTGGCCATGTCTCCCACCAAGAGCTGGAGTCTTTCTCACCCCGCACCTGAATCCAAACTGCCCTTGGGACTTGCTTTGAGCAACAGAACATTGGAGTCCTGAGAGTTTAGGCCTCAAGGGGCTTTGCAGCTTCCAGTCCCTCCCTCCTGGCAGTGCTGGACCCCTGTGGTCTCTGAAGGCTGAGAAGCCAAGCAAAACAGAGGAGAAACATCCCAGAAAGCCCCCCAGACTGGCGCCATCCGATAGGAGAGCCACTGGCCATATGAGACCATACACGTTTGATTAAAATTAAAATGTGAAAGCCAGTTCCCCAGTCATACCGGCCCCATTTAAAAATGTGCTCAAGGGGCGCAGGGGTGGCTCGGTGGGTTAAGCATCCGACATCGGCTCAGCTCATGATCACGGTTGGTGGGTTTGAGCCTTGTGTCGGGCTCTCTGCTGACAGCTAGCTCGGAGCCTGGAGCCTGTCTTTGGATTCTGTGTCTCCCTGTCTCTGACCCTCCCTGCTCATGCTGTCTCTCTCTCTCTCAAAAATAAATAATAAAAAAACCCGCTAAAATTTTAAAAAGGAGCTCAGTAGCCACGTGGGGCCAGTGGCACACAGTGCTGTGGACCAGCGCTGCCGAACCAACCGGCCGGGAGCCAGACAGGCAAGCAAGGACGTTGTCCCAGGCCCTCCAGCCCCAGCTGAGTCACAAGTAATGGCAGCGCTTCCACCCCAGGCGGGGCCAGCTGAAGAACCGCTCAGCTGAACTTGACCCCAAATTGCTGACCTGCCACTGAGAGCAAAAACATGGCCGTTTTAAGCCCTATGGTAAGTTTTGCGGTGTTTGTTCCATAGCAAAGCCTCTGGAGCCTGAGGTCGGATAGCTTCCCTGCCTCAGAGAAGTTAGCTGTCACCCAGACGTCAGGAGCTCTCAGCCCCAGTCACGCCCTGCTTCAGGGGCTCCCAGGGGCCTACTACCTGGCAGGGGCCACATCGGTCAGGGAGGGTCTTCCAGCAAAGCAGGGGTGACATGATGAGCGTATGGGAGGTGGCCTGAGGCTGAGCAGCTAGTGAGAGGCTGAGCAGGGGGAGTCTAGACGGGGCAACAAGTACCAAGGTGAGCAGGGGGCAGGTCTGGGCAGGAACCTCAGACTTCCTGCCCATTAGGGGACTGTCAGTGGTTCAACAGACGGAAGGCGGGCACTGCCCTGCTATGTGACTATGGGCCCACCACTCACCTTTCTCCTCGACAACAGCGATAGCCCCTCACTCATCTCCCTACTCCCCTGGAGCAGCCCTCTCGTGAACTCCGCATGGCCTCCACAGGACTGTGTGGAACATGCACCTGACGCGGGTCACTGCCCTACTCAAACACTTCTGTGGCTCCCTACTGCCTGGATATAGTCCGGGCCCCTCTCCAGCCTTCTGGTCCCCACTGACCTCTCTGCTCTACCTGACACCGCTGCCTGCCTACCCTCCCCCCACCCACCTTTCCTTCCTTTCGTGCCCAAGTGGCCTCCTGTCTCAGGACCTGCCCGGAATGCCTCCCACCCCACAAACCCTGCCCTTTCATTCAGCCCTCAGCTCAAACATCACTTCCTCGGGGGGACCGCCCAGGCACCCCACTCCCATTCATTTGTTTTTCTGTCAGTTTGATCTGTATTCTATTCTTTTCTATGTTAACTTATTTTTGAAAGAGAGGGAGACAGAACTCAAGCGGCGGTGGAGGGGCAGAGAGAGAGGGAGACAGAATCCGAAGCACGCTCCAGGCTCTGAGCTGTCAGCACAGAGCCTGATGTGGGGCTCGAACCCAAAAACTGTGAGATCATGGCCTGAGCCAAAGTCTGAAGCTTAAGACTGAGATACCCAGGTATCCTATGTATTCTAGTCTTTATATTTGGAATTCCTTATCCTGTGCTGCCTCCCCTACTGGTGAAGAAGCTCTGAGAAGACCAAGGTCCCATCAGGACTTGTTACCTACGTCCCCAGGGCCTAGCACAGAGCCTGGCCGGCACACAGTAGGTACTCGGTAAAGGCTCGTTCCGCTAACAGACGGTGAACCTTCTCTCTGAAGGCTCCGTCCACTCACTTTTTTTTTTTAAATTTTTTTTTTAAATGTTTTATTTATTTTTGATACAGAGAGAGACAGAGCATGAGAGGGGGAGGGGCAGAGAGAGAAGGAGACACAGAACCAGAAGCAGGCTTCAGGCTCTGAGCCAGCTGTAAGCACAGAGCCTGACGCGGGGCTCGAACCCACGAATTTGAGATCTGTCCTGAGCCGAAGTCGGAGGCTTAACCGACTGAGCCACCCAGGCGCCCCCCACTCACTTGTATACAAGGAGGCTGCTTACCAACGACACAGCAACGCTGTGGGTAAAGGTCAAACGACAGCCATCCAAGTCTTTCCAAAAGGAACCAAGAAGGGGCACAGGCTGGGGACCTGTCAGCTGGAGCAGGGGAGGGGACATACCCGTTTTGTGCAGCTCAGGCAGGAAGCGCAGGAAGATGGGGCGCGCGTACAGGGGCAGCTCCTTCTCCAGGAGCTGTGCAAAGTGCTCCAGGTCACAGCTGCCAGCAGGGTGGGCCACGGCCGCCATTCCAGCCCGGCCCTCGGTTCCTGGGGGCGGCAGCACGGCCCGTGAGGGGCTGGCCGTGCCCCCTGCGGGTGCCTCCCACCCACACCTGGCGGTTCCCACCACCCCAGAGATACCTGGCACCTCGACACCGTACACTGCCACGTCGGCCATGTCCAGGAGGCGGCTGAGCGTGCCCTCCACCTCGGTGGTGGACACGTTCTCGCCTTTCCAGCGGAACGTGTCTCCCGTGCGGTCTCGGAAGTACAGGTAGCCCAGCTCGTCCATCACCAGCACGTCACCTGGGGGGGTGCTGTGTGAGGCAGGGCTGGGGCCGGCTGACCTCACCGGACCCCGGGATCTGCTGGACTGGGAGGGCTGAGACTGGGGCGTCCTGGGGGAGGGGGTGTTCTCTGCAGCGGGGGGAGGGCCCCTTCATTCCTCTCCGCCCTGCCCCCCCCCAAAGGGGCTAGTGCCCACCCACCGGTGAGGTAGGCCTGGTCCCCCTTTCGGAAAACATCATTGGCGATCTTCTTATTGTTGGCACCCTGGTTGAGGTAGCCGTCGAAGCGCCGCAGGGGGTCCTGCTGGATGATGCGGCCCACGAGCTGGCCTGGCTCACCTGGGGGCAGGGCAGGGGCAGGGCTAGGCCTCCTCCCCCAGTTCCCCACCCGCAAATGCACCCTGCATCTAGACCAGGCTTCTGTCCACACTGCTTCCCACAGAGATGCTGCCCTGCTCGGTGTAGGGACCGGGCAGGCAGGGAGCTCCTCCTGGCGGTCTGCTGTACGTGGGCACTCAGTAATGTCTGAGCAACACCCGTGAGATGGATAGATGGACAAAAGCGTGGCCAAGCGCTATGTGCACAGCCTGACCGGAGCCAGCACTCCCTGGGCCCTTGGCTCTGTTCAGATTGCCCTCCGTTCTTTATGACACATGGCCCTGAGGCAGCACTGCACTGCCATCAGCCTCACTGGCAGATGAGGGGACCTGGGCACAGAGCTAAGGGGCTGAGCCAGGATCAATCCCAGGGTCCACCACACGACAATGAATCAACTGACTGACGGGAGGAGGGGATAAGGAATGGAGGGACAGATGGACAAGGAAAGATGACTCGTGGCCATAAGGGAAGAGCTGAGTGACAGCCACTGGTCAGGACGAGTGCTGCCCACTCGCCCAGCCCGTCCCATCTCCCGGGCCAACCTCCCCTGCTCTGCCTGCACTTCCAACCCCCGGGGCCGACCTGGCTGGCAGGGAAGGCAGAGGCCATTGGGCCCCCGGATCAGCTCCATGGTGTCCTCGTTGACTCGCACCAGCCGGATAGGGTACACGAAGGACAGGATGCGGCTGTTGAAACCACAAGCCCCAACCTGCAAAGGCCAAGACTTGAGCCTGGGCAGTGTTGGGGGGCCTGGCTCCCACACTCCCATGATTGCCTGCCCTAACCAGACAGCAGAGGCTCCGGTGCCCACAGTCCATGCTGGACCCTGCCTGCACTAACCAGACAGCGGAGGCTCCGGTGCCCACAGTCTATGCTGGACCCCACCCACTCAAACCAGATGGCAGAGGCCCCAGCACCCACACTCCCTGCTGGACCCTGCCCGCTCTCCACTGCCCGGCTGCCCACCTGGCTGTCGAAGTTGCCCACACTGCAGTTACACTCGGTGGCCCCGTAGAACTCGGCCACCTGGGGGATGTGGAAACGGCTAGAGAAGTCGGTCCAGATGGACTGGCGGAGGCCGTTGCCGAGAGCCATGCGCACCCGGTGCTGGTGCTCTGCCTCCCGGGGTGGCTGGTTCAGGAGGTACCGGCACAACTCTCCGATGTACTGCACAATCTGTGGGCGGGCCTGGCGTGAGGCTGGCCATGGCTGCTCTCACTCCACCTCCCAACCCCACAGGCCCTGGGCCTCAGTCTCCCCAACTGAACAATGGGAATGTTGCCCCCAGTGAACAACTGGCTTTAGCTGTGAGACTGATGTCCCCGAATGGGGCTGGTGGGTCACAAGGGGAGAGGGACGGCTCGTCGCCTGCCCTTCTCACTCACTGTGCAGTTGTATTTAATACAATCATCCCAGAACCGGGAGGCTGAGAACTTCTTCCGGATCACCACCGTCATACCATGGAGCAGGCACTGCCCAATTCCCACAATGTTTCCTAAAAGCGAAGGGATGGGCCGTGGGGGTCAGGGAGCCAGGAGACCCCACCCTCAAGAGCCTCCTCTTGTCCAGCCCGTCTCCTCAAAGGCCTTTCCTCCGTCCCTCTTTCCTGTCCTGTTCCCTCCAGCACTAATTAATCACACTTCTACCCTGGTCTTCCATGGCTCCCCAGTACCTCCCCAGTGTGTACTCCTTAGACTGTCCCCTAGGGCTTCTGGAGCTGGCCCCAGGCTCCTGCTCCTGTACCTGTAATGCTGCCATTCAGCCAGGGGGGAACAAGCTAGCTTGCCTGCACCTCGCATCTGCCTGACCTGATGCATCTCCTCCTGGAAGCCTTCCTGGCTATCCCCGGGCTCTCTCTTGAGCTGAGCTCCTGCTCCCTGTGTGTCTCTGCACTCACCATGTCATTTCTTGTATTAAAGTCAGGTTGAGGTCTCATCCTTCCTCCCGCCTTAAACACACATCTGACTCTAAGCACCTTGAGGGCAGCAACTATATTTATTCCATCTCTGTCTTCCCTTAAGCTTCTAAGACCAAGCATTAAGGTTGTGCACACCCGTGAAAATGAACTGGTCAGACCAGCCCAGGTGCCCTGCGGCACGTGGGCACACGCGCTGAGGCTCCCGTGGCTCTTCATTCAGAGGTCCAGTCAATGGCTCCATCTGAATTTTAACCCAGATATGACTCCAAAGCTCATGTGTTTCTACCACATGATGCTGCCTGCTAGGGGGCGGGGCCCCTGAGGCCGGGGGTGCCAGAGGCTGAGAGGAAGGGCCCGGTACAACCTGCTGAGTGGTAGAGCGGCAGGCAGTCGTAGACAATGTCGTCGGGCCGCATTCGGAATCCGTAGTACACCAGGGCAGCCATGCGGTAATACCTGGAGGGCCCAGACAGGGGCTCAGTGGGCCCTGGAAAGGAGGAGGGGAGGCCCCCGGCCCCAGCACCCCCAGTCCTCCCCCAGGCGCCTGCCCCTTACCTGCTGTGCACCACGATGGCGGCTTTGGGCAGCCCTGTGGTGCCTGACGTGTAGATGTAGAAGAGCTTATCTAAGGACAACAGACACGTAAGCGGCTGTGAGTAGGGACAGCACAGGGCCGGGGAGCTTCGGTACCACCTCATCGCCCAGGTCAGCAGAGGCTCGGTCCCCCCAGGCTGGAGGTTCTAGGTCAGGAACGCCGTGGGACAGCTGCACCTTATGTGTCAACCATCTCATGCCCTTGGGTGCCCGCTGATGTTAGCCCCTGGCCAGATACCATAAGGACACCAGGCTGACCCAGACACCCTGTCCTCAAGTAGCTTACAAAAACTGGGAGACAGAATCCATACATGACAGAGATAAAATGACCACAATGCCAACAATGACCGGTTACCGGGCACTTCCCGTCACTCCCTAGCTTTCCACTGTTATCTTTTTCAGTCCTCAAAGCCACTCCATCAAAGAGGTTCCATCGTTACCCCCAATTTTATAGCTGTGGGAACCAAGGCCCTGAGGGCAGCTCAGGGGCACAGAGCCACGAGGGAAGTGACGGGGCTGCGGCACGTACTTGCCACCAGCTCTTGCCCACTGGGCAGTATAGCAAGCTGGGGCGGGTGGCATAGAGGAGAGGCTGCAGGGTCAGAAGGCTGCCTGGAGGAGGGGATGGGAAAGCAGGACAGCCTAGTGCAGGAAGAGGGTCACAGGCCACCAGGGGCTGGCACCAAATAGGTGCTGGGTGAATATTTAGAGGGTCTTGCCCCTGGGCCAACCCCAGCCAGAATTCAGACCCAGCAGATTCTTGAGCCCTGCGTGATCCTGAACGTGTTGGGCGGCAATGAAGCCTTGTTCAACAAGTCCAAGAATCGGGTTGTGAGCTTCTGAGTACTTGGCACTCTGCCAGGCATCGTCAGCTCGTTCAACCTTCAGAGTGACCCTATGGTCACTGTGTCCATCTTCCCAGATGGAAAAAGGCAGGTGACCTCTGGGTCACATGGCAAGTTTGCAGGAGAGCCTAGGCCCTGGCCTGGAGGTCAACGCTCTGTCCTGGGCCCCTCTGAGAATCCCTCTGTGGGCTAGGGGACTCACCTACGAAGCCCTTGTCAGGGTGCTTTGGAAGGTGCTTGGGGGCATCTGCCAGCAGGGGGTCCAGGTGCTTTGTGCCGGCGGGCACCATGCTGGGCTCCCAGGGGCCGGAGCAGAAGAGGCTGAGTGAGGGGTCCAGGCTGGCATGGATTTCACAGATGGCTGCGGGGAAGACAGGGCTGCTCAGCAGGCAGGCCAGGAACCCCATGTCCTCAGGACCTCTGCTCGGGTCAAGGCTGGTGTGTTGTCAGGGCGACAGGCTGTGTGCGGGCAGCAGGATGGGCGAAACACCAGAGCCTTGTCGTAAGAAAGATGCTGACAAGAGCGACAGCTTCCTAGCTGCTGGAGAAGAACACAGCCGGCCCCTTCCGTGCGCTCTCCTGCTCACAGAGCCCTGGTACCAACGGCAGCCCATTGCGTAGGAGACGAGGCTGCTCACGGCTAGAATGACCTGCTCTACTGCACACCGAGGTCCGTGCCTTTACGCACTGTGCCACGCTTGTCCGTGGGGGCCGGCTGGAAGGGAGGCATGGGGGGTCAGAGGGTGGGAACCTTCTCTCAGGCTTCCCTGGGTACAACTGCAGTCCAGGTACTCACCCGCACCAGGCACAGGCCAGTCCCGGCCCCCTCAACCCCACTTTCCTCGGCCTCCCTTTAGATTTGTCCCTCTCCCCTCTCCTTGCTGCATCCTTCCTCTCTCCCTGTCTGCATTTCAGTCATCTTCCCTGGCCATCACCACACACCACAGCAATGTGGGACAAGAGATACTGTGGTCAAGCCCGAGAGGAAATCCTGCCTCTGCGTGACCTTAGATGAGCGCCTCAAACCATTCGGAACTTCTGTCTCCTCATCTGTAAAGCCAAGATGGCCATTCCTACCTCACCAGGCTTTGTGAAGACTAGAGCTGCTTATTAAAAAACTTTTTAATATTTATTTATGGGGCGCCTGGGTGGCTCAGTCCGTTAAGCATCTGACCTTGGCTCAGGTCATGATCTCATAGCTCATGAGTTTGAGCCTTGTGTCAGCCTCTGTGCTGACAGCTCAGAGCTTAGACCTGCTTCGAATTCTATGTCTCCCTCTCTCTCTGTCCCTCCCCTGCTCACGCTCTGTCTCTCATAAATGATTAAAAAGTTTTATATATTTATTTTATAATTAATTAATTAAATATTAAATTTAAAATGTTTACTTATATTTCAGATACAGAGAGAAAGACAAAGCACCAGCAGGGAGGGGGAGAAAGAAAGACACAGAATCTGAAGCACGCTCCAGGCTCTGAGCTGTCAGTACAGAGCCCGACGCGGGGCTCAAATTCACAAACTGTGAGATCATGACCTGAGCCAAAGTGGGACGCTCAACAGACTGAGCCCCCCAGGCACCCCTAAAGCTGCTTAGTAAAGCACCAAGCTCAGTCTTGATTTGTGCTCAAGACGGCAGCAAATAAAACACGAGCTCCGCTGGACAGCAGAAGACAAATTCTTGTTTCCATTTTATAGATGAAACAAACGAGGCCTAATTCCTCATAAGAATGGCTACCATCACATCTGAGGGCTCCCCTAGCATCGGCCACTTTGTTAGTGCTTCAGGCGAAGTATCTTCTTGGAAACAGTATGTGGTAGGACAGTGAGGAAACGGAGACACAGACGTTTCCAGTCTCTTACTCAAGATCTCCAGCTTACCAGTGGCAGAGGCCAGGCCATCGGACACCAGGGCTCATGTCCTCAATGTCTGAGCCACACAGCCTCCCTCAGGCCCAGAGGGTGCTGTGGTCTGCCAAGATCCTGTGGGACTCCCTGCCCGACACCCCACCCGGGGACTTACCTGGGGCCATCTCACTGCCAAAGATGAGGACTCTGGCCTGCGACATGGTCAGGCAGTGGCGCAGGGCATCACGCCGCAGGTTGGTGTTGATGAGGGCTGCCTCCACGCCCAGCTTGGCCATGCCCAGCCACAGGCCCACAAACTCATTGCGGTTCTCCATGAAGAGGGCAGCCACGTCTCCCGAGGCCAGGCCCTGAGCCTGTAGGAAGTTGGCCACGCTGCTTGAGTACTCGTCCAGCTGGCGGAAGGTCCAGTGGTCGTCTGTGCCCTCAAAGATCAAGGCTATCTTGTCAGGGTGGCGCTGTACCGTGGAGGCAAACAAAATGGGCACTGTCCGCCGCTCCCGCAGGTACCGCCGGACCTTTGCCTTCACCTTCAGGAGCACCATGCCGCCGCTAGGTGGGAGTAAGCGAGGGAGCCATGACCGCTGGGGTTGGGCACAGGGTTCCCAACACACTGACCCAGGCTGCTGTCCCAAGGGCCTGAGGCTCCTGAGCCCAATCACTCCCCTTTCCCACCTGTGTGCTGGACAGCATTGCAGGCACCAACCCACTGATGCCTCACGATGGCACCAGGGACCCGGGGGTATTATTCCCTCCTCAGTACAAGGGGGAAAGCGAGGCTCTGCAGCACCACAGCTCACCCAGGCAGCAACAAGCTAAGATTACAATCTGTGTCCTCTGTCTTCCAGGACTCCGGGCCCCATGTCCAGGTTCCAACTCATCTGGGACCCCCCACAGCCCTGTACTGGACCTCTCCAGACCGCTGGCAGAGTAAATAAAGGACATATTTGTGATTTGTTCGGTCTCCCTCCCTATGAGCCCAGAAGGAGGACTCCATCCCGCTCACCACCTTGTCCCCCGGATCCTGCTCAGTACCGGGCACACAGCTTCACTAAGTGAAGTGATTCACTTCCAAGTGGTTGCAGAATCACTTGGCAATATCTTCTTTTCCTGCCCTCGTCACCTCTGAGCCCCAAACCCTCCCAGCTCCCTGACTTCTGTGCCTATTCTGTCGTATAAGTACCACGTGCTAACCACTAACCGACTGTGCCACTGAAGCTCCATTCTTCCAGGCCCGCTCTGCCCTCTGGCTGAAATCTCCTGCTCCCATCACCTGGATGGTGTCTTTCGTTCTTTTTAAAATTTTTAAATGTTTTATTTATTTTTGAGAGAGAGAGACAGCATGAGCAGGGGAGGGTCAGAGAGAGAGGGAGACACAGAATCTGAAGACAGGCTCCAGGCTCTGAGATAGCTGTCAGCACAGAGCCTGACGTGGGGCTCAACCCACAAACTGCGAGATCATGACCTGAGCCGAAGCCGGACGCTCAACCAACTGAGCCACCCAGGCGCCCCTGGAGGTGTCTTTCAACTACAGCTCTTTGTCCTCCAGGCCTTCTCTGATTCCTCAAGGCCCATGCCTGAAGCCATCTCTCCCTTCTCCATATTCCCACAGCTCTCCGCTACCACTCCTCCCACTATGTCCTTCGGCAATCAATTCACATGACTGAGCTGCCCATTCTGACTGCAGAGTCACTGTGCCGAGCGCTGGGACACCTCTGTGAGCAAGACTGCTGGGGTCTTTGCCCACACGACGTTTCGACTGTAGGGATTTACTGTATCACTTTCTGATCTCCCTGACCAGTCTGAGCTGGGCTCAGGACTAGGTCTGCCTGGTTCGTCCCTGGGCACTAGAGACAGCCCGATGCCTGGCACAGAGCAGGTAGCAGCAGGTTCAGGATAGCCCTGTAGACCATACCTGACTTTCTTTGGGGAACAGGTTCCTCCACGCATCTGATTTAGGGCCCTGCTCTGAACTCTGTGCCCTTTTAGACTCATGCCAGCCTGAGGACAGGGTGCTTCCCACCCACAAGGTTCCTCTTCATCATCTCATAATTAAAGCATGTCCTCAGGACTCTTTGCAGACGCACCTGGTGTCCAGCGAATGTCTGGGCCCCTAAGTCTGTCCTAGGCTAAACAGCAAGTTAAGGAGATGCCCTAGAGGAAGACTTTCATCTTGTAAGATGGAGATATCAGATACACGGCTGGGGGACGGAGGTAGAGCAGAGGCTCCTCTCCTGGGACCCAGGGGCCCTGGTCTGGTCTGGAGAGATCTGGGGAGTTAGGAGCCCAGCGTGTTATGGGATATCCCAAGATGGGCCAGATTGAATACTCACAAGACATCACGCCTTACAGTCTTGAGGAAGATTCGCACAAAGCGCCAGCCTCCGGATCCCAGGTATAGGAAGAGCAGGGAGAATCCCACTTGGGTCCAAGGCAATTTCAGCACCAGCCTGGAGAACAGCAACACCCCCACCAGAGACGCCCCGAGCAGCATTGTGGCCTGTGGGCACAGAGCAGTCAGTGGAGCCAAATGTCTATGTCCCCTACCTCCTGGCCCAGGCAGCTACTATGATCCTAAGGGTCAACCTGTAATGAGGCGTAGCCATACTGAGTACGTAGCTGAGGATGGGGTCTCTTTCCACGGCTGTCTTAAAGCAGCTAGAAGCATGGGACTAGAGATGAGTAGGTCCATGGCTGAGAGGCAGAGGCTAGATTCTAGTCCCTTGGTGCCATCTCCTCTTATGATTCCTCCAGTGACCTTGGGTTAAGTTCCTTTCCTATTTTAGGACTTAGTCTCCTCCTCTGTGCTATTTGATGTAAGTTAGAATTGCTCTTGGAAGTCCTTCCACCCCGAACAGGACAGTCTACTCCTCTGACATCCAGGATCTTGAACCAAAATGGCTTGGAGGGGAGTTATTAACCTAAGCGTCTCTGGCTTGACTCTTCATCCAAATACTCAAGGATGGGTCCTTGGGTCTCTGGATGATCAGGCCAAACTACAATACCCAAAGGGGCAAGCTCCCTGGCAAGGGGGCTGGCCGAGTTCATGCCCACAAACTCGCACAATGCCATGTTTCTACTGGCCCACAGAGGGCGACAGAGCAAACGGGTTAGAGCCTGGAGATGCCTGAGAGGTGACCACCTGGAGGGGAAAGGTGATTGAGGGAGCACAAGAGGGTACTGAAGGCACCCCCTACAAACACACTCAGCAAGCCATTCACAGGAGTCTTCAGGGATTGGGCTATAGGGTAAGGGGAACAGTTGGCTGGACTGAGATTAGGACTCTTGGGCTCTACCCCTGGCGCTTTAGGGACTTGCTCAAGAGGAAGCAGATGGGACTCCGTTTTCTTTCAGGGTTCTCCGATTCCTGGGGAGGGGACTGAAGGTCACGACCGTGATGTAGCCTGAGAGTCTCAAAGCCAGGATGAGGACACGGTCTGGACCACAGGGAGCCCTTACAAACCATCTCCTCCTTCTCCACGCGAAAAGCAAAAGCCGGGAGGGTGACCGAACCAGCTCCCCTAAATCCAATGCCAAGGTCTCTAAGGTTCTCAGACCTCCCAGAACCGGCCTGGGCAGAGAACAGGAACCTGTCCCAGAAGGCTGGGGGATGGGACGAGAAAGGAAGGGGATGCCGAGATACCTTGCGCCCTCGTCCGTGGTCACTGCGAACCGCTCTCGGCCCTAAGGAGCCATGGCAGCAGAGCGCCCGGCAAGGAGACACAACAGCAGGGCGCGTCCCTCACCCCAGCCGTCCGCGCCACCTCCCCACGATTCAGCCGGGCACATTCCCCGCCCGGGGACCCAATGGCCTGCCCTTTGCTCACCCAGCGTCGGCCCCGCCGCGCGGCGCCCCGTGCAGATGCGGCCTGGCTGCGGCAAGCGGAGTGGGGAGCGCCGGGGGCATCAGCCGCCCCTGGGCGCGCAGAGCCAAGTCTCAGCAGAGCTTTGCCGGCTCGGCGCCCTGCATGGCCCGGCTACCCGGCCAGCCCCGCCCGCCGCCCGGCCCCG
>NC_043712.1:6808952-6814707 GCF_006229205.1 Suricata suricatta
CAAACCGGCTGCGCCGTCCCGCAGCACCGCCCCCCGTGCCTTCCCCACGGTCGGAGAGCCGCAGAGACCGCGGCGACGCGCAGCTCCAACGCGCCGACGCCGCCCGGCCCAGCCCGCCCTGCGCGCGCGACGGTCTCGGGCGGCATCCCGCGCGGCAAGCTGGGAATTGTAGTCCGCACCGAGCTGCCCTGCCCTGCAGCGGAGACCCCCGGCACGGGAGGAGACCCGCGGCGGGGAGTGGGTCCTGAGCTCGCCAGTCCGGGGCGTTCGGAAGCGTGGGGAAACATCCCGGTTCCCACCGTGGGCAGAGAATCCAGAGTCCACGCGCAGACACCGGTAGTGTTCCGAAGAGGCCAAAGCCACACCTAGAAGAACGCTAAAAGGGTGGCTTAGGCTGAGAGGTGAGCCGGGGGAGGCTTCAGTAGCCGGCTCTGTGGCGCAATGGATAGCGCATTGGACTTCTAGCCAATCCTGGTGTGGTGATTCAAAGGTTGTGGGTTCGAGTCCCACCAGAGTCGAATTTTGATACCTCCTTCTTCACTTTCATGTGGATATTTTACGGCCTTCAGTACCTTTGCAAGTTTCAGAAGATCTGCAGACAGGAAGCTGGCCCTTCTGCCTCTGGTACAGCAATAAATGTGACATCAGGATTGCTGCCTAGGAATCCCTTCTATCTACAGTACCTTGTAAGAAGTTTGGCACACCTAGTGGTACAAAGAGCATGAATCTGAAGACCTGTACCTAACTTTGGCCTCTGATCGCTCTGGACCCTGCAGCAAATTGGCTAACTTCTAAGCCTATGACTATATATTGTCATGCCACCTGCTGAGTCCTGGGCCATTGGCCAGCTTCCCAGCCCTGTGTGACTCTGAGAGACCTCTGAAAACTTGGTTCTTTGATAATCAAACATGTTGGGCCTCCACAATTACCTCTTATCCTTAAATACGTCCACTAAATCCTTAGTCCAGTAAGAAGTCCTTAAAGGGGGGTGGGATGGGCAGTTTTCAGGGTCTAGTCATAGGTATCAAAAATGAAATTTTGGTCTGATAAGTACTTGGACCTATTTATTCCAGGGTATAAAGTGCATCCTTTTGGGGGACTTAGGTAAATTAAAGCTCCATCTCCCTCACGGGTATTACATTCAGGAGACAATGTGGTACAGTGGTGATGGGCATGGGTACTGGCATCCAACAGACATGGGTCAGCTTCTTAGCTGAGCGTTTCTTCAAAGTCTCCATTTCTTTTCTTTTTCTTTCTTTTTTTTTTTTAAGGTTTTATGTGCGTCTGGGTGGCTCCGTCAGTTAAGCATTCAAGTGTTGGTTTCAGCTCAGGTCATGATCTCACAGTTCTTTTTTATTTTTTAATGTTTTTATTTATTTTTGAGAGAGAGAGAGCAGGGGAGGGTCAGAGAGAGAGCGAGACACAGAATCTAAAGACAGGCTTCAGGCTCTGAGCTAGCTGTCAGTACAGAGCCTGATGCGGGGCTTGAACCCATGAGCCACGAGATCATGACCTGAGCCAAAGTCAGACACTTAACCGACTGAGCCACCCATGCGCCCCAGATCTCACAGTTATTGAGATCAAGCCCTATGCCAGGCTCCTTGCTGACGGTGCAAGGCCTGCGTGGGATTCTCTCTTCTACTCCCCTACTCTCTCTCTAACTTAAAAAAATATTTTATTTTTGGGGACACCTGGATGGCTCAGTCGGTTAAGTGTCTCACTCTTTTAAAATGTTTTTTTAATGTTTATTTATTTTTGAGAGAGAGATGGAGACATCCCAATCAGGGGAGGGGCAGAGGGAGAGGGAGACACAGAATCCGAAGCAGGCTCCAGACTCTGAGCTGTCAGCACAGAGCCCGACGCGGGGCTGAACTCACGAGTCATGAGATCATGACCTGAGCTGAAGTCAGATGCTTAACTGACTGAGCCACCCAGGCGCCCCTGGGATTCTCTATCTTCCTTGCTCTCTTCCCCTCCCCTGCTCATGCTCTCTTTCTCTCAAAAATAGTAATAAATAAATAAATAAATAATTTTAAAGTAATCTCTATACCCTACGTGGGGCTCAAGCCCACAACTCTGAGATCAAGAGTTGTCACATGCTCCACTGAACTGAGCCAGGCACCCCTGTACTTCTTTTTTTTAATGTTTATTTTTGAGAGACAGAGCACAAGTTGGGGAGGGTCAGAGAGACAGGGAAACACATAATCTGAAGCAGGCTCTAGGCTCTGCGCTGAGCTGTCAGCACAGAGCCTGACACGGGGTTCAAACTCACGAACTGTAAGATGATGACCTGAGCCAGAGTCGGACGTGCAGCCTACTGAGCCACCCAGGTGCCCATCCTCTTCTTATATATAAAAATGAGGACATACTACTAGTGCTCAGTTCACAGAGTTTGTGTTTCATCTATTTATCATTGTAGTTTACAAGCTCACTGACCACAAAGCTCATGTAAAATCTAGACATGGAGATTATCTCTGATTATATCCACAGGGCTTAGCAAATAACAGAAGCCTGGTAAATGTTCGTTGAATGACAGCACGAGTGAGCTGCAGGCTCTGACCTGATCTGCACCAGGATCCATGGATGTAAACCCGATCATGTCCACATCATCTGCTGAGGTCATATACAATGTGGGCACTCGAGAGTTTGGAGAGTCCTCCTTCACCTAGCCTGGTCACAATGGTGAAGCCAAAGCGGCCGAGATGCAAGGGGACATAGAGGGACCAAGACAGCCTGTCTTCAAGTTGTTTACAGTCTAGTGGGATACCCAGGCAGGTGGAGATTAGATCACTAAATAGGCCCCCTCACCAAGTGCTCCCCATACTCCTGTCAATGCCTGCCACACATTATTGACTTGTCTTCTTTGCTTTTCAGTCGGGTACGTCTGGGTTACACTCCCAGCCCTGCCTGGGAGGCACTGGGCAAATCACCTCTTCTCACAGAGCCTCAGTGTCCTTGTTTTCTTTTTTTAGATTTGCTTTGTAACCAATCTCTACACCCAACATGGGGCTCAAACTTACAACCCTGAGGTCAAGAGTCCCATCCTCTACTGACTGACGCCCCGTCAGTGTCCTCATTTATAGAATGGGGATACAGTCATCATGGTCCCTGCCTCCTGGGGGTGGGTAAGGACTCAAGGAGCTGACGCACATCAAGCTCTCAGCACAGGGCGGTCATGTTGAAGGCCCTCAGCTTCCATAACCACTCAACTCCCAACAGGACGGGACGCAGCGGCTTCCATCACTGCAGGGCCTCCAGCGTTTGGCCAGCGCTCAGAGGTATTTGTGAAATAGCTGGAGACCGGCCGGCTTTGCATCGGGACACATGGAGGGGAGGGGGGAACCTTGTGGTGGGAAATGTGACCGGAGTGTGTGTGCTGGCTGAGGAGTCTACCCTGGGGGCAGGGAAGAGACTTCTCAGGCTCTTAGGAAGGACCGGAGCTGCGTGCTATTGTTTGCACGTGGTGACTTCAGAGGCCTTGAAGGACCTTCCTGGCACACAGCTTCCATTTCCTAAATATTTACTATGTGCTAACACTACACATGTGTACCAGCCCTGTGGTGGGGGAGATGCATACGCTCCCCGTTTTCCAGGTGGGGAGCCAGAGGCTCAAAGGGTGACAGGATGACTGCAAGGATGCAGTGCTGGTCAGTGGCCAGGCCGGGTCTGTCTGTCCTTGGAGCCTGTGCCCCCAAACGTGGCTCTGAGGCCAGCTACGTGTGGCTTTTATCAAGCAGAGGGAAAGGGGGCTTCCCTGAGCTACCAGAAGAGGACTCAAGACCTGGGTGTCGCAGAATGAGTTCCACCGCAGCCCAGATGTGTGGCTTGAGGACACTCCCCAAGGTCTCCACTGTGAAGTGAGGTGGTTGTGGGGGCCGAATGTACTCTTGCATGTGGGGTTCTGTGCACAGAGCTTAGCATCCGTGCTTTCCACGACGAAGCAGCCGGCCCGTACCGTGTGCCAAGCACTGTTCCCAGCAGCCAAGGTAAAGAACAAGGTCCCCGCCTTCATGGGGCAGAGAACTTGTAAATAAATGAACAAATATGGGGCGCCTGGGTGGCTCAGTTGGTTAAGCATCCAACTTTGGCTCAGGTTGTGATCTCAAGGTTTGTGAATCTGAGCCCGGCATGGGGCTCACTGCTGTCAGCGCAGAGCCTGCTTTGGATCCTTTGTCCCCCGCCCCTCCCCTGCTCTCTCAAAAGAAAAAAAAAAATGAGATCGTGGAGCACCTAGGTGACTCAGTCGATTAAACGTACGGCTTCAGCTCAGGTCATGATCTCACGGTTTGTGGGTTCGAGCCCCGTTGTCAGGCTCTGTGCTGACAGCTCAAAAGCTGGAGCCTGCTTCGAATTCTGTATCTCCCTTTCTCTCTGACCCTCTCCCTGCTTGAGCTGTCTCTGTCTCTCAAAAATAAATAAAAAACATAAAACAAAAATGAGATCATTTCAGAGTGGTAAGTGCTGGGAAGAAAAGGTGACGTGGTGTGGCAAGGGGGAGGGAACCTTTCAAATGGGGGTCAGGGAAGGCCTCTGTGAGGTGACGTTTGAGCACAAATGTGAATGACAAGTAGTTGGCCATATAGTGACCTGGGGACAGGATGCTACTCCCAAAGATAGAAGGGGCGCCTGGGTGGCTCAGTCAGTTAGGTGTCAGACTTCAGGTCAGGTCATGATTTTATGGTTCGTCAGCTGGAGCCCTGCATCGGGCTGTCAGCACAGAACCTGCTTCGGATCCTTTGTCCTCCCCTCTCCCCGACCCTCCCCTGCTACCACTCTGTCTCTCAAAATAAATAAACTTAAAAACAAAACAGAACAAACAACAGCAGCAAAAAACAGAAGGCCAACACGGTTTATTGAGATGAAGAGTGGAAGTTTCTAGGTAGAAGTTGGCAGAACCTTACGGGCTGTGCTAAGAACTCAGTAAGTGGTAGCTGTTGCCTGTGTTTAACTTTTTTCCAATCACGAGTTGGTGGTAAAAACGCCACTCTAAGATCTGGAGACCAGACTTCATTCCCAGCTAATCGTGACACCCTGCCCATCTCTCGAATGCTCTAAAGGCCCAGGGCCATTCAGGCACCAGGCGGCTGGAGCAGGTGAACTCCCGGGCTGGGCAGAGAAGGGCATCTGCGAGTCGGCCCTTCCCCCCCCAACTTGGCACTGTCGACTTGTACTGACCTAGGGGTAGGGGGGTGCCTGGACCCTGGGAAGCCGTGGGAACATGCCGGGTCTGGAAAGATGGGCTGTGCTGCAGGGAAGGGTTAGATATGGAAAGCTCATCCTAATCCCCTCTTCTTTCTGCAGAAATTCAAATAGCTCAGGACAAGGCTTCCCTCTTGGAAAAGGCCCTGGTTCTGCGGTAGGCCTCCAGCCTCCCAGCTCCGCCAGTGAGAGTCCTGGGCTGGGATGCAGTCAGCACAAGGAGGGCTAAGGCACTGGAGTGGCCGTGAGGGGCAGGTTTTGGAGAGGTCCCTGGTTCCAGACCCAGCTCTGCTCCTGCTGCCTCGGTAGTAAAATGCAAGCAATAGTATGGCCTTTCTCTTTGGGTTGTTGGGAGGCATCAGTGCAGTAATGCAGCTCAGTTGCTTAGGCACAGAGTACAGCTGTATATAAATTGTAGCCTTTATTACCAATAGGGAAACTGAGGCATTGGAAACCCAACCAAGGAAGACCAGTGGCCTGTGTTCTAGTTATTTCAGGTAATTCCTTGCCCATCTCTGGGCCACATAATGGGGAGCTGGCTCCCCAAAACACTCAA
>NC_043712.1:6814807-6829782 GCF_006229205.1 Suricata suricatta
CCCCCGGGGCCTTTCTCTGAAGCTCTTCTGAGTGTCACCTCACGAAATCCCCAAGGTGACACTAGGAAGTGAGTGCTGTTTTCATTCCCCTTTTACTAATGATGAAATGGGCTGAGAAGGGGCTAAGTCCCTCCTCCGGAAAATGATGGAGGAATTGGGAATTTGAATCTCGGTCTGTCTGACTTCAGACCAAAGGACACAGGACAAGTAGCTAAAGTTCAGGCTGGAGGCAATGTCTGCCCTTGGTGCGCGAAGGCCCAAGGCTGCCAGAGCCACGGGCAGCGCTGGGCAAAGGCAGGAAGAGGCGGACGGTTGGCCTGATGGCAGACTTTATTCAGACAGCAGACTCACCTGCTCCTTTTCAGGCCTTTGCAACTGGGTGTCGCCCTCACTACTGGAGGGCACCCAGCCTGGTCCCCAGAAAACCCTGGTTGGCAGGGAGCAGTCCAGAACAGGGGCGGTAGACCTGAGACACCGAGCCCCCCGCCAGCCTGGACGACTGATTCTCGCTCACACGTGGCTCTCTTTTGGCCGCTCTTGGCTCCCTCCTGGGGTGGTCCACGAGCCACTCAGCAGTCGTTACAGCAAATTATGACAAACGATGTCCAAGGGTCAGTGTTCAAAGGAACAAAGGTTTGGCAAAAGAGTGGGCAAACAGGGTGGGCGGCAGCTCAGGGCCTAGGCCAGGGCCCTGACGGCATGGGGGGCTCTGTGATGCCCAGCTCCTCCCGCAGAGCCCTCAGGGGCTGCTCCCAGCGCTGCTCGTAGTACAGATTGAGGACACACGGGGCTCTGCGCCCACTCTGAACGGCCCACGGGATCAGCTCCGAAACCAGCAGCGGCAGGTGCCTGTGGGGCAGCAGAGGCAAAAGAAGACATAAGGTCCCCAGGCCGGGCATGCCATGTGCCCAGAAGCTGATGTGCATTTTCTCAGTTGATTCTCACAAACACCTTGAAAAGAAGGTAGTTATTATCCTCATTAGCAGAGGAGGAAACAGAAACTCGGTGTGGTAGAATCTTGTGCCCAAAGCCACACATTTTGAATACACTGAAGCCCAGATTTAAATCAGGGGCCACCTAACTCCAGAAAGTAACACTGGATTTGCCACCCCTCACCCCGCCCCCCAGCGTGCTCCCGCCACCCCCACAACTCTATTGCTCTGACCCGACACTGAGGCCTGGCCCAAAGAGACCCCAGAGTCCTGTGAAACATCCAGACTTCATTCGTTGCCCTGGAGATCCTCCACCAGCCCAGTTTCATCTTTTCCCCCACTCCTTCTACCCTGGCTTCCTAGAGAACCCTGGGGCTGTCCAGGAAGGCTGTGTGCTTGTCCCATTTCCTGGAGCCCTGGCTCCTCTGAGCTCTCCCCTGTACCCCTGGCCACTTGAGAACTTACTGGGTGCGGAGTCGGATCGGTCCAAAGAGAGCGCCCAGGAGGCACATGGGCAGGCCGGTCTGGACAGCCTCAAACCACTTCACCACGATCTCCCCTGGAGGGCGGGGTGAGGAACGGGGTGCGAAGTGAGAAGGGCCCAGGAGGAGGGGCCCAGGAGGAGAGGCCGTGGTGCTCACGGCAGGGCACAGCAAAGCATCTGCTCCTCTTTAATCTCTACCGGGCTTAGCCGTGCCCAGTCCTGGTCCCTGCTGGGCCTTGGAGCACTTGGCTTGGGGTGAAGGAAAGGGCCTGGGAAGGAAGCTTGGGGTCAGTGTGCAGAGGACTCCAAAAGCCAGGGTGAGAAAGTCCAGGGTGGTTCCTCCAGGCCTTGGGGAGTCGCAGAGGGTTTTAAAGCAGGGAGCCTGGACGCCCGGACGTGCGACATTAGTTTAGGAACCACACAGGCAGTGGTTCACACACACTATCAAGAGGTTTGGAAAGCAGGAAAAGGAGGCACTGAGCTGGCTAACTGGTGGGTAACAGACCCAGGTGGCCAGGCTGGCTGGAACCCCCCCCACCCCACCCCACCACGCTCAGGGCAGCCGGGTGGGGGGAAGCACTCCCCTATCACCACGCTCAGGGCAGCCGGGGGGAGCACTCACCCAGCATGTTGGTGGGCATCCCCAGCAGGGTGTGGAGCATGTCGTGTACCTCCCGGTACCGCTGGATCACATATGCCAGCTCCTCATCGTCCACGAATCGGGTGGGTGCTCGGGTGTCTGGGGAGACCCTCTGACAAGCATGAGCCTCCCTTAGCTCTTCCCAGCTGTCCCCGAGGCCGGACTGGCCAGCCCCTCGTGGACTGTGAGCCATTCCCACCGAACTCACACCCACCAAATATCTCTGAGAACTGTTTCGTTTCTTCCCTTTCTTTAAAAAAAATTTTTTTTATGTATGTTTATTTTCAAGAGAAAGAGAGACAGTGTGAGCCTGGGAGGGGCAGAAAGAGAGAGAAAGGGAGACACGGCCTCCAAAACAGGCTCCAGGCTCTGAGCTGCCCCAGAGCCCGACGTGGGGCTCACGAACCGTGAGATCAGGACCTGAGCCTAAGTCGGACACTTAACTGACTCAGCCCCCCAGGCGCCCCTTCTAAGGACCGTTTCTGTCCATAGCTGCCAACAGGGGAGTCTGCAGGCAGGGGACACAGTGGCACAGACACCCCCGGGGTCTAGCCCAACTCATACCTAATATCCCAGCCTGCTGGAATTTATGGCAAAGAAGGTCCATGGTGTGGGGGAAGTGGTAGTTGTGAAGGGGATAGAGTTTCGGTTTTACAAGATGTAAAAGCTCTGGAGATTGGTTTCACAATAGTGCGAACACTAACTCTCCACTAGAAATGGTGAAGATGGCAACATTTTTTTTAAAGTAAACTCCACGGGGCTCGAACTCAGGACCCTGAGATCAAGAATCACGTGTTCTTCCTTCTGACTGAGCCAGCCAGGCACCCCTGAGATAGCAACTCTTATGTGATCTTACCTTAGGTTTTTAAACCACGATTAGAAATAAAACAGGAAAAGAAGCTTCTTCTAAGACCCCTGGTCCTTTTTTTTTTTTTTAAAGGCTTTCTTTTTTCAAGTAATCTCTATACCCAACATGGGGCTTGAACTCCAAACGCTGAGATCAAGAGCCGCATCCTCCTCTGACTGAGCCAGCCAGGTGTCCTGGCTCTGATCCTTCACGTGAGCTGCTCCCAGCCTTGGGTGCTCTCCCCCTCAAACCCTCAGCTTCATCTTGACGATTCATTTCTGTCTGTCCTTCACGCCGTGCCTTGTGCTCCTGCTGCAGGACGCGGTCTATGACCTCTGACCCATCAGGTCCGCGTTGCAGTCTCTCGCAGCGTCCTGTATCTTGTACTGTGACATACAGTGAGCACGCCTCCCTTCCAGCCCTGGACTTTCCAGAACAGCAGCCACCTACCATATGTGGCCAGCAAGCCTTGAAATGTGCCATAGTGCACCTAAGATACACACTGAGTTTCGAAGACTTGGTATGAACTATGTAAAATCTAAAATGTATTATTTTGGGTCTCTTAGGTTAAATATACAGTAATATGCCATTCAAGTTAATTCCACTGGTTTCTTTTTGCTCTTACTGCACTGCCTGACGGCACATTTGAAGCCACCACTTGGCTTGTGTTCTCTTTCCGTGAATGGTGCTGAGCAGCCTTTCAGCGGCGCAGGCCCACCGGCTTGTTTGCTCACTGTTGTACCAGGGCGGGGTTGGGGGGGGGGTGGCTGGGCGAATAAAGTCTCTTGAATACGTGAGTAGAAGGCCAGCTCCAGGCAATTTTCTGACCCAGGCTGGGATGACAACTGTCTTCTTACCCACGCACCCGTCTCCGAGTCCTCAGCAGCAACCATGCAGAATGGGAAAGGCATGGTGTTCCTGTCCTCAAAGCACGGACTCAGCCTGTCCAGAGGCCAAAGGATTTGATGTCTTCATTGCTTTGGGGCTGCTGGATGAATGCCTTGGTCCGCATCTGTGATCTCATTGGGTCCCTGGCCCTAATTTCTCCTTCTGCTTCTCTTTTGAATGTTTTATTCATTTCTGAGAGAGTGCAAGAGGAGGAGGGGCAGAACAGGGACAGGATCTGAAGCGGGCTCTGCACTGACAGCAGTGACCCCGATGTGGGGGCTAAACTCACAAACTGCAAGATCATGACCTGAGCCGGAGTCGGGTACTTAACCGACTGAACCACCCAGGTGCCCCCCCAATTTCTTCTACGTGCTGGGTGAAGCTGAAGGTGATCATGGTGACCACTATACTTATCAAGTACCTACCCTGTGTCAGCACTGCATGAAGTCCTTTAGAAATATCATTATACTGTATCCTCATGATCTTATGCGAGTACATACTGTTATGAGTCTCAGATACAGATAAGATAAATGAGGCTCAGAGAGGTTAAGTAACTTGCCGAAGATCACACAGTTAATCAAGTGGCTGAAACAAAGTCTGCTGGATTCCAAAGCCAGTAGCCTTAACATCCATTATTTATAGGCCGTGTTAAGTGCCCTGGTAGATAAACATTAGGTTCCCTTACCTCAGATAAGTAGTATGAGGTTCAGAGAGGTCAAATGATTTGCTCAGGGCCATAAATGGGAAAAGAGGGAAGATCCTAACTTAGACTACTCTTAACGGAAGAGCCCATGCTCAAAATCTTGATACCATAAGATAACCATACTCCCTACCAATGTCAGCCTCAGGGAGGGCAGCCTTGCCTTGAACTTTGATATATATCTCTGCTGGGACAGAGGCGTTCCTTCACACTCCGTGGGCTGCTGGTTTCAGGGCTCTGCAAGTGTCATAATCTCTAGGGCTATTATCACAACTGGGGCTGAGACCGGGCACGGTGCCCAGGAAGGCCCTGGCAGCCCCGTCCCCTCTGCAGCAACAAGATGAAAGGCGGTCCCTCCCTGGGTGGCACTTGGGGAAGGCCACCCTGCTGGGTTTCCCACTGATGAGAAAACTTGCTTCCTGGGGAAATCTGAGGAGACGGTAGAAAACAGGGCAGGAGCAAGTGTCAGGAGACCACGGGGAGCATGATTTGCTCGGGGACGATTACCTTCCGGGGCAGTAGGTTCTGACCTGTGCACAGGGGACACGTGCAATGTCTGCAGACACTGGTGGCTATCATAACTTAGTGGAGGTGCTGCTGGCATCTATGCGTAGAGGCCGGAGTGCTGTTCAACACCCTGGAGCGCACAGGGCGGCCCCTACAAAGAATGAACTGGCCCTTGAGGTCCACTGTGCCGAGGTTCAGAAGCCTAGTACTAGAGCAACCTGGAGGGCCACTTGAGAGGTGCTTAAAGGGACATGTGGGGGGCGCCTGGGTGGCTCAGTCGGTTGAGCGGCCGGCTTCGGCTCAGGTCAGATCTCATGTTTGTGGGTTCGAGCCCCGCGTCAGGCTCTGTGCTGACAGCTAGCTCAGAGCCTGGAGCCTGCTTCCGGTTCTGTGTCTCCTTCTCTCTCTGCCCCTCCCCCTCTCATGCTCTGTCTCTCTCTGTATCAAAAATAAATAAAACATTAAAAAATAAATAAATAAAAATAAAGGGACATGTGGATTTTGGGAAGGAAGGGTTAAGACAGGGAAGGTGGCCCATGTGTATCCTAAGGCCCTTTTATTAATCAGGCCATGGGGCGCCTAGGTGGCTCAGTTGGTTGAGCATCAGTCTCTTGGTTTTGGCTCAGGCTGTAACCTCATGGTTCGTGGGATCAAGCCCCACGTTGGGATTCTCTCCCTCCCTCTCTCTCTCTGCCCCTCCCCACTCTCTCTTGTGCTCTCTCTCAAAATAAACATGAAAAAAAACAATAAACCAGGCCACGTTACTATCCTGGTTGAAATCCTCCATGTCTTCCCACTGCTTCCATTACAAACTATGGACTTCCTCCCCTGGCTGGCGGGGTCTGACCTGCCACCCACTGGCTGCCCCGCCTAATCCCGTGTGGCCACCTTGGTCAGCTTTCCTGTTCTTAAATACACAGAGCCTTGCGCTCGCCAGCCCTCTGCGCCTTCTCCTCTTCCGGGTCTCCTCGGAGGAGCCTCCTGTAACCTCCCCGGCGGTCGTGGGCCTCCGACCCTGCCTCCTCCTCCTCCACCATGCTGGCTGCCCTCACAGCACCATCTGCGAGAATGGAGGCTCTTGGCCAGTTTCACTCTGTATCTCAATTACTGAGAAAAGTATTGGACATTCTAATTAGTCAATAAATATTTGAATTTGACCTGAAATTTTTTTAATGTTCTTTTAAATGTTTATTTATTTTTGAGAGAGACAGAGCATGAGCGGGGGAGGGCCAGAGAGAGAGGGAGACACAGAATCTGAAGCAGCTCCAGGCTCTGAGCTGTCAGCACAGAGCCCGATGCGGGGCTCAAACTCACAGCCCTCGAGAGCATGACCTGAGCCGAAGTTGGAGGCTTAACCGACTGAGGCACCCAGGCGCCCCTGACCTGAATTTTTTACGTGAAATTTTTTCTTTTTATTGCTTTATTTTCTTCCCGAAACCAGACTATTAGCTTCCCAAGAGCAGGACTCTGTCTGTTTAGTTCGCCAGCAACTCCCAGCACCTCGAACCACGGATAGCACAGGGCAGATGCTGAACAAATGAATGCGTTCCTCAGCCGCTGGGACCTTCCCACCGGCTCCTGTCCTCCCTGTCCGGGGCAGAGAGTGTCACAACTTGTCATACTCTAGGGAAAGCACTATCTCTAGAACTGGAGGGACATAGCACAGCAGCTGAGAGCATGATCTGGGAGTGCCTGGCTGGCTCAGTTGGTAGAACATGCGACTTCTGATTCCAAGCTTGTGAGTTCAAGCCCCACAGTGTGTGTAGAGACTACTAAAAATCTTAAAAAAAAAAAAAAAAGAAAGAAAGAAAAGAAAAGAAAAAGAAAAAGGTATGATCTGAGTATGAATACACCTCCATTTACACTGGCTGTATGGAATCATCAAGTTGCTTCAGTGCTCTGAGCCTCACTTTCTTCATCTACTAAAGGGGACAATAATAGGACATACCTGACAGGACATACCTGGGAGGGTTCAGCAAGACCAGGAACGAGCCTGGCACCTGAAGTTCAGTAAGAGAATTTTGTTTTGTTTTGTTTTACTTAGACACTACTAAATACTGGCCAGCATTATCCCTTGGAGTTCCAGGACCATTTGCCTGTCCCATAGAAAACGACAAAGACTTGGCACAAGGGACAAAAAGCACATTTGCCCCCGGTGGCCACTCAGGCCTCCTCCGTCCTCAGGATATCATGCCCATGCCCTTCTCTGCCTTTGCTGGTGATTGCCAAATGCACAGAAGCTGGAAACTCACATTCACATCCAGGAAACGGAGGTACTCTTGGCCAAGAGAGCCCTCAGGCAGACTTCGGAGCTTGTCCAGGTCAAGGGTGGACAGTAAGATCCGTGGACGCTCCCTGCAAGGCAGAGGGCAGGGGTTAGGTGTTAGACGGGCAGCAGCAAAGCCAGGTGAGAGGGCCAACTCGAGCAAGAGTGTGAGAAGTGAAGGGGCAGAGGGGGCCACAGATCCTACCTGTGTCTGGACAGGACAATGGCAGGTGCTGAGGAGACTATGACAAGTTAAAGTCACGGTTCCTGCCCATAGGGGCACAATCTAGGGGGCAGGTCTCAGACGTGATCAGGGTTCTCGTAAAGGGCCTTGCAGGGGTGGGGGCGTCTAGCTAGCCTGTTATGAGAGCTGAGGGAAGGCAGCGGGCTCTGGGGCTGGAACTGGGCTGAGGCCACTCCACTGTACTACCCAAGGGTCATCGCAGTGTTATGTGAATGGCGCCCATGGAGTTGGGCAGCGTCCAGCCTGTGCAGCCATCCATGGCCAGGGCCTCAAGAAGAACTCCCCAGAAGAGAGATAAGGATCCCCACAGAATTTCCTCAATCCCCCAGGCAGAGTTGGGACCTACTGTAGGATCTGGGCACCCTCTGGATCCCTCTTCATCTGGTCCCTGAGCACCTTTAGGGCACGGTGTCCTGTGGTCTCCCCTAGAACCGCAACCATGTCTAAAAGGAAAGACGTGGGGACAAATGGAGGACAGGATCTTAGATCTTAGCAGACCTGGTCTGAGCCTGTCTCCTACATAATAAATGGAAATACAATCTACCTCTTAGGTACGAGGATTCATTTAGCAAAATGAAGCACAGTAAGTGCAAAATACATGTACCAATAGTTCCTATCACTGTTATTAATCTACTGGGAGGTGGCTCTGGTTAGCACAGTGCTCTAAAGAGTTTACAAATCACTTTTATGCCCATGATTACAACAGACTATGATGCCTCCATTGACAGGTGCAAGCTTTGACATCAGAGTGCCACATCTGGGTTCAGTTGCAATCTCACTATTTAGGTTAACTCGTGCAAACTGCTTCCAAGCCTCAGGGTCCTAATATGTGAAATGTGGAGAATACCTCCGAATGTGAAAAATCAAGAACACCCTGTCCATAGAACACTTACTGCAGTGAGCAACCAGAATAATGTTTATTTATTTTTGAGAGACTGAGCAGGGGCAGGAGAGAGAGACACAGAAGTCAAAGCAGGCTCCAGGCTTCCAGCTGTCAGCACAGAGCCCGACATGGGGCTCGAACCCACAAATTGCGAGATCATGACTTGAGTCGAAGTCGGACACCCAACCAACTGAGTCACCCGGTGCCCCGGTGAAAAACCAGAATAAAAGCTCAGTGAGTAGTGAGCATTATCATTTTTATTAGTAGGAGTAATAGGACTTTCCAGAATACTTAGAATCCTGAGAGGGATGAGAAAAGTACTATAGAACCCTAGATGTTTACACCCAGCAAACACTGGGCATTTATCATGCTAAGGCACCATCTACTATACTGCTGAGGGGTGCCTGGCTGGCTCAGTCCGTTGAGGTATGATTCTTGATCTCTGGGTCGTGAGTTCCAGTCCCACCTTGGGCATACAGATAACTTAAAAAATACTGCTGATACAGTGGAATAGGGTAGTCATGGGCTCTGACCTCATAAAGTTTAATTTTTAGCGGGATGTTGTAATTTGATGCATGTTATTATAACAAATAAATCATCTATGTAGTGGAGTGGTTCTCAATGTGGCTGGATAACAGAATCTTCCGGGAAGTTTATTTTAAAAACGCAGGCCCTTCCCTCCCCTCTTTTCCCTTCCTTTCCCCGCCCTTCTCTTCCCCAGACTTGGCAGATCCAGACCGAGGTCAGGGTGGGACCTAGGCATCTGCACTTTTGTGAGCCTTGCGGGTGATGATGGGGTGCAACCAGGTTGGGGTACCCGGGCCTAGTGTATTCTCTAGTTACGCCTAGGCGACGGGGAGAGAGAGGTGGGCACCTGCCCAGGCTCTCCGGCCAAGGGCGCGCGTGGGCAGCCTTACCGTGGCGGTACGGGTTGTAGAGGGCCATTCCGGCAGAGCCCGCGGCCAGCAGCACCTTCTGCAGCGGGGAAGTGGGGATGTGCTCGGGGTAGAGCAGGCCGGTGCCACGGCGCGCGCCTCGGAGCCGCACGTCTACTGGGCAAAACAAAATAACAACAAAAATAGCGCGGAGGTCAGAGGAGCCCGGAGCTCCCGGCCGCCCTCTCGCCTCCGCCACTTGCCTGCAGCCGGTTCCCGGTGGCCGGGGGGCGGGCGGAGCGGGCGCAGGGCAGCTCGCAGCAGCGTCGCCATGGCAGCGGGCACACGCGAGAACCGCCGGGCCGAAACCGCAAACCTCTCCGGCCGCGGAGCGCTCTGAAGGGTCTCTGAAGGAGAAAACTCGTAGCACGCCCAAGAAAGGGCTCTATCGCCAAGTAGCAGAAGAAAACCCAGGTGGCCCATCCGCTACCTATTTCCGCCGAAGCAAAACTCTCCCCATTTCACCTCACTACCAGAAAGTGGTCCCAAAGAAGCCCCCTTTGCCTTTAGTTCTTCACAGGAACCTCTCTCCCCCACTACAGAGTGTTTTCCCCGAGGCCAATAAGAAAAGAACCACTTCCGGCTGCGAAACATGGCGGCGCCCAGGATCAGGCCCACACTTGGGGGTGGGACAGTACGTCACTTCCGTTGAGGGGCAGCTCTTCCGTTAGCCGGCGCCACGGGCCTTGGGGCATGGGATCCCGCCGCCCGGTGCTGGCGCTGGCCCGGCTGCACGGGCTCTTCGCGGTCTACAAGCCCCCGGGGCTGAAATGGAAGCACCTGCGGGACACCGTGGAGCTGCAGCTTCTGAAGGGTGAGTGCCTCGGTCCGGACCAACAACCCTGCTCCTGTTCTCCCGGGAATCCATCACCGCTTCTCACTCTTAAGGCAAAATAAAGTCATGTGACCCAGTTCTCGGGCCGATCGCTCTCCAAATCACCTGTTCTGTACACTTCGTTACTTCTCGCTTTCCCCCGCGTTCAGATGGATAAACAGTACTGTCCATTGTCATAAGTAGTAGTCAATACGTAGTAGAATCAGAATTTGAACTCGTGTTTCTTTTTTTAAATTTTTTTCTTTACATTTATTTATTTTTGAGAGACAGAGCACAAGTGGGGGAGAGGCAGACACACACACACACACACACACACACACACACAGAATCCGAAGCAGTCTCCAGGTTCTCAGCTGTCAGCACAGAGCCCGATGCAGGGCTCTAACTCACAAACCGTGATATCATGACCGGAGCCAAAGTCGGACTTAACCAACTGAGCCACTCAGGCGTTCCTGAACTCGTCTATTTCTTTACTGCTGCTATTTGCTACATGGTGGGCTTTCTCTCCTGCATCTCCATGCTTCCCTGTCCCACCTTATCCACGTGTTCAGACAGAATTGACCTGGTATCCTTTACTTTTGTGTACTCAGGTGTCAATGCTGGGAAGGCTCCGGCCCCTGAACAGCGTGTTCGTTTCCTGCTGGGCCCCACGGAAGGCAGCGAAGAGAAGGCGCTTACCCTCACGGCCACCAGTGTGCCCGCTCTCGCCAACCATCCGCTGGGTAAGGCGCCTTCAGGCCGGGGCCTGGGTGTCAATTCCCAGGTAATCTCTGCCCAGAGCCCATGTCCTAGTCAGTGCTCAGATTTCTGTCCCAGATCCTTGAAGGACCCCGGTGGGGAGGATGTACTTGACCAGGGGTTCACCAGTTTTCCTGGAAGGGGCCAGATATTTCAGACTCTGCAGGCTCACCTCGGCCATTGTAGTGCAAAAGAACCTGTAGGCAATATGCAAAGCAGTGAGACTCGCTGTGCTCCAGTGCCACTTTGCTTATGAAAATGATATTTGAGTTTCATATAATTTTCCTATGTCACAAAATATTATTATCTTTCTGAACCATAGAAAAAAATTTAACTCATGGGCCATTAGAAAAAACAAGTTTGAGGATATGGCCTGTGGACTGTAGTTTGCTGACCCCTTTTAACTATTCTGGGGCTCAGATGGGAATTGAGACCCTCAGGTAGAAGTCCTAAGGAGGGAATTTTTGGTCTCTTGATCTGTAGAGGTGTATATGCTTCTGGCTCATTTCCTGCATACAACCTTGTGTTTTATTTAACAGCATTATTGAGATACAATTGAGGTACAAAAAACCCCATATTTTAATGTGTATGTTTTTGAGGAGTCACTCATTCTTTCACTAGGTGTTTCCTGAGAATCTAGTGAGTTCTGGGCCCTGGGGGTAGAATTAGAAACCCAGGGCCTGCCTTCAGGAACGTACCACGTCCATTTTCTCGCTGGGGCAGCTAGGAGCTGCCTTCTGCAGCAGCTGGGTAGGAAACTTGAGTCCCAGTGTTATGCCCAGTCCACTCAAAGCCTCTCACTGAGGGAACGAAGATAGGCAGAGTAACAAGCCTTTTTCTGGGCGCAGGGAACTGAGGAAATGGTTCTAAGCCCCAGAGGCCGCGATGGGAAAGCCCGAGAGTCCATCCTCATCCCAGTTTGGGCTCCATGAGGCTACATTCTATGAATGAGGTCACCATGCAGGCCAAAGTCATCCCGGAAGCTGGATTCATTGAGGAAAAGGGACGTCATTTGTTTCTTTCCAGTCTGCGGACCAGCAGTCACCAGCTTAAAGATTGGCGTCGGACACCGGCTAGATGCCCAGGCGTCTGGGGTGCTGGGTAGGTGGTGTGGTGAGCCTGGGGGTGCAGTGATAAAGGCTTGAGGGAGGACTGGGGAGCTCAGCTTCCTTCCAGCCTGACAGCCATTTCCTACCACTGATTCCTGCCCCACAGCAGATCAGCTTTTGGAGGGGGGTGTGGATATCACAAATTGCCCATCTTTATCAACTGATTCCTGTATGTGACGTGGGGTACAAAGCCCTTTGTGCACATGTATTTGAGACTACAACCTTATTAGGTAGATATTTTATGGTTTTATAACAAAAAGGAGGCTCCAGGAACTTAGGTGACTTGGGCTGGGTCATGTGGCTAGTGAATGGCCCCTGGTCCAGGGAGGGAAAATAGTCATCATTTGTGGGGGGTAGCCAAGCGCGTGACTGGCCCCACTGGCCAGGGTCTGAATGTCGCTGGAGCTGGACACACAAAGCCCTGAGTCATGAGCCATCTGTGTCCCCCGGGGTCAGGCGGTGGCCACATCCTCCATGCACGATAGTCACAGTCCCCTTGTCTAACTTCCTGGGGCACAGGCAGGCAGACATGATCTCATGCTCTCTCTCCAGAAGTGAATGGAAGGTCATTCTCTCCTTTAGCCAGAGGAAAAAACAGCCAGGAAGAGGCGGGGAGTGGCCACAGTGCCCCTCTATGTGCCCTTCCTTTGTGCTGATTTCTTCCTATGCGTTGCCTCAGTCTTCACACACCCACAGGGATCTGATAGCATTTTTCTCCCCAGTTTGGTAACGGGGAGCTCAAGGCCTGAGTAGTTTGAAGGACATGCTTAGAGCCATCCCAGAGTTGAGCACAGGTCTGTGTGACTGGGCCAGTGGTCTCTTGCTTGTGAGCACATCAGAATCCGCTGGCGAGCTTCCTGAGGATCCTAGGCCCCTCCCCTCCAGCAGTCAGAGTGGGCTCTGAAATCTGTGTTTCCCTGTCTACGCAGAGTAGCTCACTTTTGCTGTCTTTGCCCCGCTGCTGGCTTTAGCAGCATGGGAGGTGGGAGTATTCTGCTGGTGGCTGTGGGCTTGGGGGTCCCGGGGGAGGTGGGAGGCAGGTGTAAGTTCAGCCTGGCTGTCTTTCAGTGCTTGGCGTGGGACATGGATGCAGTCTCCTCACCGACATGTACAATGCTCACCTCACCAAGGTACGGGGGTGCCGGGGACAGCTCCTTTAGCCCCTGGTCCTTTCCCTGGGGGTCACTGGTAGGAATCTGAAGCCGGGAGGATTCCGTGGGGGAAACACCCTGGCCATCAGGAAGCGTCTCATGGCCGCGTGCGGGGCGGGGGAGACTAAGCCTAGCACAGTAATGAATGCAGGCGTTACCGCATGCGGGCTGCTCTGTGCTGAGCACGGCACGTGGACTCCCACAGACTCCCTCGCGGATGCCTCACTGCTTCCCCAGAAAGGGGTATCTAGTGTTAACCCGCCTTATAGGTAAGAGAACCAAGGCACCGAGAGGGGGTGTCACCTGCCCAGAGGCGCGCAGCCTGTAAGGAGCAGAGCTGGGATTTGAACCTGGATCTGTCTGACACCAAAGCTTGATCACGATGCCACTCCGTTCCGTCCCCAAGACTGAGAAGGGGATGTCACTGTCTGGGCATCAGGGAGTCTGTATCTGGGCTAGGGCCATGGAGTCCGGCACCATGAGTGGGGACAGAGGTCCCCGTTAGAGAGCCTACACTTTTGATGGTTAAGAGCACAGTTTTTGGAGCCAAATGGCTTTAGTTCAAGACTAGCTTCAGGGCGCCTGGGTGGCTCAGTCGGTCAAGCAGCCAACTCTTGATTTCAGCTCAGGTCATGATCTCACGGTTCGTGAGTTGGAGCCCCGTGTCCATCTCTGCCCAACAATGCAGAGTCTGCTTGAGGTTGTCTCTCTCCCTCTCTCTCTGTCCCTCCTGTGCTTGCACTCTATCTCAAAAATAAATAAACATTAAGCAAACAAACAAACAACTTCTACCCCTCTGCCTGCTCTGGGTCCCTGGGGGGATTACATAATGTCTGTGTGCCCCCACTTCCTCAACTCTAGCAGCCGAGAGAATAGTATCTCCTCTACAGGGTTACTCTGAAGATTAAATTAGTAACTGCACGCAACGTACTTAGCCGTCACTGGCACATGATAAACGCTCAATAAATTATTGTCACTCTTGCCGTCACCTCTTTGTGACAGAGACAGTTAGTTGCGCAGGTCAAATTTGGAGGGGTCGGGGGTGGGGCGAAGCCAGCAGGGTGCACTGGGAGGGTCCTGGCAGGATAAGTTGTCAGGTTTGGCAGAGGAGAGACGTGCAGGCACGGAGAGGTCACAGTAGGGCTGTCGCTGTCCTTTGCAGGCAGGTGCTTGTTTTCATGGAATAGTCTGGTGCCTTTCCCAAGAGGGACTTGGGGGTGGGGGGGCTCTGAGTGCCTCCGCTCCCAGAGGGGAGACCTGAGGACCCCCCACCTGTGGCCTGTCTAGCAGGTTGGGGGTGTGAGCTGCTGGGCTCACTTCCTCCCTCAGTGCTGAGGGAGAGCAGGGACACTGACCGTGTCATCCCCTCCCTGTCCCTGCAGGATTACACGGTGCGTGGCCTCCTGGGCAAAGCCACAGATGACTTCTGCGAGGACGGACGGCTGGTGGAGAAGTCAACGTACGGTGAGAGCCCGCAGGAGCCCAGGCCAGAGGGAGGAGCGGCTGTGGCCGCCTTTGCACCTGCTCCCCCTTGATTCTGCACCCCACCCCCACACAGGCCACGCAGCCTCGGTGACTCCAGGGCACTAAGTTCAGGCTGGCTGTTGGAGGGCTTTGGGCACGTCATTCTGTCTGCCAGGAACAAATGCCCTGCGCTTCCCCTTAGCCTCCCCACCTGGCATAAATGTCACTTCCCCAGGGGCAGCTTCTCTAATCCCCAGATGAACTAGGTGGACTCAGAACAATAATCGATTAATGATTGGTAATTATTTAATATCTGTCTTCTCACTACACTATCACCTGTGAGAACAGGGAC
>NC_043712.1:6829882-6831066 GCF_006229205.1 Suricata suricatta
ATTTTTGAGAGAGAGAGAGTGTGTGTGTGTTGTGTGCATAAGTGGGGTAGGAGCAAAGAGAAGGATGGGGACAAAGGATCCAAAGCAGGCTCTGTGCTGACAGAGAGCCTGATGCGGGTCTCGAACTCCTGAACCATGAGATCATGACCTGAGCTATCCAGGTGCCCCCTAATCTGAATTTCTTAAAGAAGAAGGATACCTGGGTGGGTCAGTTGGTTAAGTGTCCAACTCGGATCATGATCTCGTGGCTCCTGAGATTGAGCCTCGTGTTGGACTCTGCCCCTGCGTGCTCATGCGTGTGCTTCCTCTCTCCTTCCCAAAAAAATAAACTGCAAAGAATTATTGTAGGGGCGCCTGGGTGTTTCAGTGGTTGGGCGTCCACCATCGGCTCAGGTCATGATCTCACAGTTTGTGGGTTCAAACCCCACGTTGGGCTCTGTGCTGATTGCTCAGAGCCTGGAGCTTGTCTTCAGATCTGTATATCCCTCTCTCTCTGTCCTTCCACTGCTCGCACTCTCTCTCTCAGAAATAAGTAAACATTTAAAAAAATTATTGTGGGGGCGCCTGGGTGGCTCAGTCGGTTAAGCCTCCGACTTCGGCTCAGGTCAGATCTCACGTTCGTGGGCTCGAGCCCCGCGACAGGCTCTGTGCTGACAGCTAGCTCAGAGCCTGGAGCCTGCTTCCGGTTCTGTGTCTCCTTCTCTCTCTGCCCCTCCCCCTCTCATGCTCTGTCTCTCTCTCTCTATCAAAAATAAATAAAACATTTTTTAAAAAATAAAAAAATTATTGTGCATTTCTTAAAGAAGATTTAAAATTTGTTTATAACATTTATTCATTTTTGAGAGACAAAGACAGAACATGAGTGAGGGAGGGGCAGAGAGAAAGGGAGATGCAGAATCCAAAGCAGGCTCTAGCCTAATGTGGGACTTGAACTTACAGACTGCGAGATCATGACCTAAGCCGATGTTGGATGCTCATCCGGCTGAGCCGCCCTGGTGCCCTTTTTCTCCTTTTCTTTCTTCTTTTTTTTTTTTTTAAAGTGTCCCACTCTTTTATTTCAGCTCAGGTCATGATCCTAGCATCATGGGATTGAGCCCCATGTCAGGCTCTGTGCTGAGTGTGGAACCTGCTAGAGATTCTCTCTCTCTCTCTCTCTCTCTCTCTCTCTCTCTCTCTCTCTCTCT
>NC_043712.1:6831166-6940929 GCF_006229205.1 Suricata suricatta
TCTCTCTCTCTCTCTCTCTCTCTCTCTCTCTCTCTCTCTCTCTCTCTTTCTCCTCACCCCCACTATCTCTCCCACTTGTGCTCTCTCTCTCACTCTCTCAAAATGAAAAATGTTAAAAACAAAGCAAATTAAGTGCTGGGAAAAAGACCCAGGTGCAGAGTGGCAGGAACCAGGAGAAAGAAGTGACAGGCCCCAGGAGGCCTTCTTGGAGGAGGCTGCATTTGAGCTAGGCTGTAAATGAAGGGGAGGAAGCAGTGGTGGGTGCATTTCAGGTAAGACAACAGTGTGAATAAAGCCAGACAGAAGGGATAAGAGGCCTAGTCTCTTCCAAGCTGGCAAGCCTTTCGTCACCACACCTGTGCCCAGAGCTGTGGCCTTTGGAGTCAGAAGTTGGCACCTGTCCAGCTGGGTCCCAGGATCAGCCTGAGTGTCCCCAGGCTTAGCACCTGCCTGCTCTTGTCACTCAGTGGGCCCAGCAAGCAGAGCCCCTCCCTCTTGCCATCTGTTTCTGCATTCAGACAGATGGTGCTCTCCCTCCCAGGGTCCCTGGCGTAAGAAACCCTAGACTGGGCTTCAGGGGACCTAGCTTAGAATATTGAATAAGTCACATTATGGCTTTGAGCCTCATTTCCAGAAGAAACTTTTTTTTTATGTTTATTTATTTTTGAGAGCCGGCATGAGCAGGGGAGCAGGGGAGGGGCAGAGAGAGAGCACGAGACCCAGAATCTGAATCAGGCTCCAGGCTCTGAGCTGTCAGCACAGAGCCTAACGTGGGGCTCGAACTTGTGAACCATGAATCATGAAGTCGGATGCTTAACTGACCGATCTGCCCAGGTGTGCCCAGAAGAAACTGTTTTTACCTTGGAGTCTATGAGCCCCTTGAAAATGTCCTCAGAATGCTGAGTTCAGGTATAATTTTGTGAGAAGAGGGTTCTGGGCTTTCACAAGATTCTCAAAGGACTCTCACCTTCTCCATGGGAACCCTGGGACCAGAGGGTGTGCTGGGACCCCCTCCAGGTTCCAAAGACAGGGCTGGTTTTGGGAAAGGGAGTTTACCCATCCTCAGCAGGCATCTGCCCCTGGCTTTTCCAGACCATGTGACCAGAGAGAAACTGGACCGAATCCTGGCCGTGATCCAAGGTTCCCATCAGAAGGCCCTGGTGATGTAAGTGGGGTCCAACCCACACTTTCCTGAAAGGGGCCCTCGAGGAGGTGCTGGAAGATCAACAAGGGCCCACTGGGCTCCCTGTAGGCTCCGCCCGGCCTGGGGCAGAGTCCACGGATCTGTTTGGAGCCCGGAAGCAGGCTTGAAGCAGCCCGTCCTCCCGCAGCACAGCACACAGGAGTGCTTCTCTGTGCCACGCCAGCCCCTGGGGGGACCAAGGGCAGCAAGAGACCCTGGCCGGCCTCAGTGGGAATACATGGTTTGGGGGAGAGGAAAGCCAGGAACCCACATCATATGACATAGAGCCAGGGGGTGGGAGCAGGCAGCGTGTGCACCACTGGAAGTTGGGTGAGGGGGTGCAAAGGAGGCCAGAGCCTGTGTTTAGAGATTGAAGAGGACACAGAAAAAGGCGGTGGGAAGATGGAAAGCGAATGAAGAACTTCAGGAAAGTTCTTCAGTGAGAGGGGACAGGGCCAGGGGCAGTCTGCCTAGTTCCCCACCCCACACTGGCCCCTCCTCACCCCAGGTACTCCAACCTCGACTTGCAGACCCAAGAGGCCTACGACATGGCCGTGAGGGGCTTGATCCGGCCCATGAACAAGTCCCCGATGCTGATAACGGGCATCCGATGCCTCCACTTCGCGCCTCCGGAATTCCTCTTAGGTAGGCCGCCCCCAGAAGACTGGAGCAGTGAGACGGGGCCCCGGGGCTTACAGAGGCCAGCACGGGGCAGCCCCAGTGTGTGCTGGCCAAGGCCCCAGGGACCAGCTTCCTTCTCCGCACTGGGCTGGACTTGGCCAGTCACATGATCAGATGCCGTACTGTCTGCTGCCAAGTCACTCTTTAAAGCCAGGCTTTAGTGAGCAAGTTAGACGTAGCAGCTCATTCCCAGATCCCCGCGGCGTCTCAGCACCCTCAGCTCCCCAGTCCCGCCCGTATCGCCCCCTCCCTCCTTCTCTCTGTCTTACTACCCAGGGCCCCTTTCCCTGAGTGCGGACCAGGGCTTTCCCAGGGCTCAGCATCTGATGTACATGATCCCTTAGACTCCTCACCACCACCCATTTTATAGACGGGCATACCGAGGCTTAGAGCAGTGTTTCTGGAACACTGACCTGCCCACAAGTCGCCTGGGGGTCTTTTCTTTTTTTTTAAGCTTATTGATTTATTTTGAGAGCGAGAGCTTGAGCCGGGGAAGGGGAGAGAGCGGGGAGAGAGAACCTCAAGCAGGCTCCACGCTCAGGTCAGCACCGGCCCGAAGTGGGCTCCATCTCACCGGTGAGATCAGGACCTGACCTAAGTCAAAAGAAATCAAGGGTCCGAAGCTTAAGTGACCGAACCACTGAGATGCCCCTCCGCCCCCTTTTTAAAGTTTATTTATTCATTTTGAGAAAGAGCTCTGGTGGGGGGTGGGGGTCTTCTTTAAAGGCAGATTTGTGGGGCGCCTGGATGGCTCAGTCGGTTAAGCGTCTGGCTTCGGCTCAGGTCATGATCTCAAAGTTCGTGGGTTCGAGTCCCATGTCTGTCAGCACAGAGCCTGGAGCCTGCTTCAGATTCTGTATTTCCTCCTCTCTCTGACCCTCCCCTGCTCGCACTGTCTCTGTCTCAAAAAAAAAGAGTAATACAAAAATTTTTTAAAAATTAATAAATAAATAAAGGCAGATTTGCTGACTCTGCAGGTTTGGGTGGGGGCCCAAGATTCTGCATATCTAACAGTGTTGAGGGCTGGCCCTTGGGCTGCACTGGGAGTGGCAGAGCCCTGGAGAGCTGAGATGCTTCGCCAGGGTCGTCACCCAGGAGGTGTCACGGGGTGTGCGTCTAGACCAGCAGACCGGAGGCTGTGCTCCCAGCCGTGGGCTCTGTGGTCGTGTCCCCCGGCAGAGGTGCGGTGCATGCACGAGACGCAGAAGCAGCTGCGGAAGCTGGTGCACGAGATCGGCCTGGAGCTGAAGACCACTGCCGTCTGCTCCCAAGTGCGGCGTACACGTGACGGCTTCTTCACCCTGGACGATGCCCTGCTGAGGACCCGGTGGGACCTACACAGCATCCAGGACGCCATCCAGGCCGCCGCTCCCCGGGTGGCGGCGGAGCTGGAGAAGAGCCTGAGGCCAGGGCCGGGCGCCCCGGCAGCTCCCCAACCCTAGCGGGCCCTGGGCCTCCGGGGGCCGAGCTCTGCCTCAGGGCTGGGGACGGGTGCTGGGCCCTGAAGGGCCAGGTCACTGGTGGGGCGGTGGATGGAGGAGATGAATCGCTCCTGAGCTGCAACCAGTAGCTGTGCGGAGAGCAAGAGTAGGGGGAAGCGTTTCTATGTGTGACGTAGAACGCCGAAGCTGTGAGAAGGAAGATCCACAGACTTGAAACAATTGAAAAGGAAAAACTTCATTATGGAGGAAAAGATAAATGACAGACTGGTAAAAATCCTTGCAATATGTTTACGAATTAATATCCACAATATATAAAGAGGTCTTAAAGAAAAAAGATGACAAGAAAATTGGGCAAGTGGCATGAGTTTGTGTGCGTGGGTGTGGGTGTGTGTAAATACATATATATATATGGAAAGAAATCCGAGTGGCCAGTAAACCAGAAATGATCCTCAATCTCTAATAATGAAGGACTTACAGATGAAAATATAAGACTTTTCCTTGCCTTTCAAAACAATAAAAAGAGGGCGCCTGGGTGGCTCAGTCGGTTAAGCCTCCGGCTTCGGCTCAGGTCAGATCTCACGTTCGTGGGTTCGAGCCCCACGTCGGGCTCTGTGCTGACAGCTAGCTCAGAGCCTGGAGCCTGCTTCTGGTTCTGTGTCTCCTTCTCTCTCTGCCCCTCCCCCTCTCATGCCCTGTCTCTCTCTGTATCAAAAATAAATAAAACATTTAAAAAAAAAACAATAAAAAGAGGCTATCCGGTATTGGTGATGGGAGAAAATGGGCCATCGGTGCCCTCGGTAGGAACGCACGCCTGTGTAACCTCTTAGGAGGGACTTGGTAGTTAATGTGTCAGCACTGAAATCACGCCTGCCCCGGGACTCGGTGGGTAGTTTCAGGAATCTGCCTTCTTACACAGGCTGCGGAACATTCTAGGTTCACAGACGCTCACAGCTGATTGTAATAGTAGCAAATAGGAAATGTCACCGTCGTCCATCAGTAAGGGACTGCATAGATGGATGAGCTGTACACCGGGTTCTGTATTCTAGGGGCGCCTGGCTGCCTCAGTCAGTAGAACAGGTAACTCTTTAAAAAAAATTTTTTTTTAATATTTATTTTTGAGAGAGGGGAAACAGAGTGTGAGCAAGGGAGGGGCAGAGAGAGAGGGAGACAGAATCGGAAGCAGGCTCCAGGCCCTGAGCTGTCAGCACGGAGCCTGACACGGGGCTTGGACCCACAAACTCCGAGATCATGACCTGAGCCAAAGTCAGAAGCTCAACTGACTGAGCCACCCAGGTGCCCTGAATAGGCAACTCTTGATCTCAGAGTTGTGAGCTCAAGACCCACGATACAGAGATAAGTTTAGAAAGTAAAATTGGGGCGCCTGGGTGGCTCGTCCGACCCTGGATCTCAGCTTAGGTCATGATCTCACGGTTTGTGAGTTCCAACCCCGCATCCGGCTCATGCTGACAGCATAGAGCTGCTTGGGATTCTCCTCTTCTCTTCGTCCCTCCCCCCACATGCATGTGTGCATGCTCCCATGCTCTCTCTCAAAAAAGTTTATTTATTTTGAGGGAGAGAGAGAGAGAGAAAGACGGGGAGTAAGAATCCCAAGCAAGCTCCGCATTTTCAGCAGAGCCCAGTGCGGGACTTGATCCTACAAACTGTGAGATCATGCTCTGCGCTGAGATCAAGAGTCAGATGCCTAACACACTGAGCTACACAGGCACCCCAATGAATAAACTTAAACTAAATCTAAAAAAGGCTCTATTCTAATACCTTCAGGAAAATGACCAGAAACTGGTTTTCGTAGCCATTTTTTTCCCCTGCCAATTTGATTTTTCTCTAGGCTTTGGACACCTCGATCCCACGTGGACAGGGTGTTTTGTTTTGTTCTTGTTTGTTTAGTTTTTTGGTCTGGCTCTCTTTTAACCTCTATCCACATGGATATTTCCCACTCACATTTGGGGTTAAAGGAGCAATTTGGCCTCTGGCTAAGGTTCCGGTCTGGACCCCAAGGGGAAACACTGCATGTCTCCTGTCCCTGTTGTCCCCCTGGGAGAGGGTCTCCTCTCAGCCACCTTGGCGCCCTCGCCTTCCTGCGGGGGCCGCGCGGCGCTGAGTGGGGCTGAGCAGGCGGGGCTCTGCAGGCTGCTGGCTGTGGGGCCTCACGAGCCCTTCCTTTGCTCGTAACACGAGAATAAGGGTTTTTCTGCCTCGTGGGGCTGTTACAAATAAGTCGTGGTGAGGTGCTTGCCACGGGCAGGACGTGCGCCGTGCGAGCGAGCCGTCCAGCCGTGCGCGTGTGGCTGCTTTCTGCACAACAGTGACCTAGGAGAGCTGTCACGGAGAGGCCTTCCCTCCCTCACCTCTTGTTTATCTGGCACAATAATCAGCTGGGAGCTGGACAAACACCTCGCGAGGTGATCAAGGTCAACAGCAACAGTCATAAAGCCGTTGCCGTTGCCAGGATGTCCTCAATATGAGGTGATGAGATGGGGCCCTTCGCCTCTGTGGTCTTCCCCCCAATAACTCACGGCTCCGGTCTTCTGAGGACAGGGGACGATTCCGGTAGTGAGGCATCCTACGAAGTTCCTGCCCAGCACTCCTCAAAATGATCAAGGTCCCCAGGGCACCTGGGTGGCTCGGTTGAGCGGCCGACTTCAGCTCAGGTCATGATCTCATGGCTCATGGGTTTGAGCCCCACACCGGGCTCCAAGCTGATGGCACAGAGCCTGCTTCGGATCCTCTGTCCTCCGCCAAGCTCTCTGCTCTTCCCCCACGCGTGCTCTCTCAAAAATAAGGAGACATTAAAAACAACGACAACAACCCACCAAGGTCATCAAAAGTAGTGAAGTCTGAGAAACCACCATGGCCAAGAGGAGACATGTCGACCAGATGTAGTGTGGGATCCTGGAACAGAAAAAAGATCCTTTACTTTAGGTAAAAATAAAGGTAGTCTAAGTAATTTCTGGACTTTAGCTAATAGTAACATATCAGAATTGGTTTGTTCATTGTAGCAAATATACTAAGGTAAAGTGTTAACACAGTAATACGGCCAACCCTGTGCTGAGTACATGAAAATTCTCTGTACTGTCATCTCAATTTTTCTGTGAACAACTCTTCTAAAAAAAAAAAAGTCCACTGGCAAAGATCAGCTGGAGAGATCTTTGAGACTTTAGATTCTAGCCCCAAGCCTTGGATTGTAACTCAGTGGGTCTGGAGTGGGGCTGGGAAATCTGCATATCAGCAAATGCCTAAAGAATCTGATACCAGAGCTGTAAAAACAGGGGCCCCCGGGAGCCTGCAAGGCATCGCTGTTCCCTTTGGGTCACCAGGAGGCACACTGATGGCTATTTGAGGGCCATTTAAAAAGAGAGTAGCCAGCATGGGGGCTCAGTCGGTTACGTGTGCAACTCTTGATTTTGGTTTAGGTCATGATCTCATGATTCGTGGGTTCAAGCCTGCATCGGGCTCTGTGCTGACAGCTCGGAGCCTGGAGCCTTCTTCCGATTCTGTGTCTCCCTCTCTCTCTGCCCCTCCCCTGCTCGTGCTCGCTCTCTCTCTGTCTCAAAAATAAACATCACGGGTGCCTGGGTGGCTCAGTCGGTTAAGCGTCCAGCTTCGGCTGACATCATGATCTCACAGTTCATGGGTTTGAGCCCCGCATCAGGCCCTGTGCTGATATCTCAGAGCCTGGATCCTGCTTTACGTTCTGTGTCTTTCTCTCTCTCTGACCCTCGTACTCTGACCCACTCATGCTCTCTCTGTCTGTTTCTCTCTGTCTCAAAAAGAAATAAACATTAAAATAAAAGTTACTGTCTCACAAAAGGCTGAACATAGATAGGCTAGGGGTCCAAGATCAAGGCGTCAGCAGGGCTGGCTCCCTCTGAGGGATGTGCAGAAGAATCTTCCAAGCTTCTCTCCTGGCTTCCGCTGGTTTGCTGGCAGTCTTTGGCGTTCCTTGGCCTGTAGAAGCATCACTCAAATCTCCGCTTCCGAGTTCACATGGCCTTCTCCCTGCGAGCAACTCTTGTGTCCAAATTTCTTCTTTCCTAAGGACACTGGTCAGATTAGGTCCCTGCAGTACCTAATATGACTTCCTCTTCACCGATGACATTTGCAATGACCCTGTTTCCAGAAATGTTCACGTTCCGAGGTACTAGGGCATTCGGACTTTCACATGAGGATTTGCAGGGACACAATTCACTGCGCTACACATGGTTAGACATTCACCAGGGCTGGCCCAGTGCTGCTTAGAGCACTATTGTCACGTGACCAGAAAACCCCCCCAAGGTCAGAGCAGGGCCTGTACCCCCCTCCCCCCATATTTGCTGCAGGTTGACCAGGGCAGGGGTCGTGCTGTGGATAGTCAGTGCTCCCTTAGGAGCTCTTTGTACGAGTGCGACGGGCCAAGGCTGCTCACAGACTTCCGGGCCAGCTGGGGGTGACCAGAAAGGCTCAGGGCCCCGGTGGATCTAGAGGGTGGCAAGTGAGGGTCCGGGAATCTAGCTGTCCCTTCCAGGCTCTCACCAGCAATCTCCCCTTCCTTTGGCCAAGTAAGAATTTAAACTCTTTACTTGGTTGCACTGTAGATCAGAAGTATATCTGAGGGTGTTTTGGTCAGTTAAGCATCTGACTTCGGCTCAGGTCAGGATCTCACAAGGTTGTGGGTTCGAGCCCCGTGTCAGGCTCTGTGCTGAAAGCTTGGAGCCTGGAGCCTGCTTTGGATTCTGTGTCTCCCTGTCTCTCTGCCCCTCCCCTGCTTCTGCTCTGTCTCTCTCTCTCAAAGATAAACATGAAAAAAATAATAAAAGTTTAAAAAAAGAAGTATATCTGGATCTCATTCTAGAATTCACAAAGTCTGGGTCATTGGTCTTAGATGATAAAACCGAAAAGTATCCACCGAGGCGTCTGTGGAAATGAGGATACTGATGTGAGTGTGGAGCCTGGTAAGTCCAAGATCTGCAGAGAGACAGGCTGAAGACCCAGGGGAGAGCTGATGTTGCCGGCTTGAGTCCCCAGACCGTCTGGAAACAGAATTCCCTCTTCCGCCTCACTTTTTTGTTTTTTTGTTTTTCCTTTGAAGTCCTTCAACTGACTGCATAAGCACCACCCCCCCCCACACACACACACTGCAGAGGGTAATCTGGTAAATCTACTGACTTAAATGCTAATTTCATTTTTCAGATGCCTTCACAGCACCATCTAGACTTGTGTTCGATCAAGTACCTGGGTACTTGCCTCGAACTTCATCACAACAGGATGTACCTCTTTTTCATTTAGGAACACGAAATGTGCTCCCGCTGCAAGCTGAAATGGTCCAAGGACGCTGTAGGATTGGCCACCTGGGTTTGGATCCCAGCCCTGGCCTTTCCTCTGTATGTGAAGTGGGCCAGTAGCTTCACATGGGTGAGTCCTGGTTTCATCTCCTGTCATGCAGGAGGGATGACAATGGCACCGTGTCACACGGGACGAGATGAGCCAGATGAGCAAATGCTTCTAGAGAGCTTCCTCTGTGCCAGGCCCTGGGCTAAGAATGGCAGCGTACCTGATCTTGTTTAATCCTCAGACGGGCCTGGGGTTTAGGCACTGTGGCTACCCCTCTTTTACAGAGGCAGAAACCGTAGCATGAAGAGGGCAAATGACATGGCCCAAGGACACCCAGCAAGGGAGTCAGAGCCCGGGAGCTGACCTGTCTTGTCCAGAAGTGGCATTCCTAACCTCTACGCCACTTCTCCTCTCTCCTGGTGCTATTGCTGCTTTCATGGTGGTGGTTGCCCAGCTAGTCTCAGGCCTAGCACAAAGGTAGGTGCTTCGTAACTCTGTGCTTAAGGAATGAAATACCGGGGCGCCTGGGTGGCTCAGTCGGTTAAGCGTCCAGCTTCGGCTCAGGTCATGATCTCACGGTTCGTGGGTTCAAGCCCCGCATCGGGCTCAGTTGCTGACAGCTAGCTCAGAGCCTGGATCCTGCTTCAGCTTCTGTGCCTCCCTCTCTCTCTGATTCTCCCCTGCTCACACTGTCTCTGTCTCTCAAAAATAAATAAAAACCACACACAAAAAAAGGAATGAAATTCCTGTTGTGATATTGAGATTCCCCTAAGGAATACGTATTTGAGTCTTCCTCCCCAGCTCCTGACTTCCATGTTGGGAAGCCCATCTAGGTGCCAGGAGGGTGGCGCACCTGGAGAGGGCACGGAAGTTCTGCCCCCCGGCCCATGTCCCTCGCCCTGTGCAGCCCTTCCATTGGCTGTTCCAGCCTTGTATCCTTTGCAATAAACTAGTCAACGTAGGTAAGTGTTTCTCTGAGTTCTATGAGCTGTTCTGGCAAAAGATCATATTTGATGAAGGGGTCATGGGAACTCCCCACGTATAGCCAGTTGGTCCACAGTCCCGGTGACAACCTGGGACTCATGGTTAGGGCCCTAAGTGTGTGGGGGGGCAGTCTTGTGGGACTGAGCCCTGAAACCGTGGGTTTGGTATTAACTCCAGGCAGTGAGTATCAGAATTGAGTTAACTGTAGGACACCAGCCCTTGGCCACCAAGAATTGCTTGTCCAGAAAGTCCCACACATTTGGTGTCAGAGGCGCTGCACGCACAGAGGAAAGAGGAGGTTTTCTCACATGCACTTAGCGTGTGTGTGTTGAATAAACGAGTAACCCAAATGGTTAGTTTTTTAACAAGGTGGAATTAGAATACACAGTGTGTCACAACTTGCTTCATTCGTGTGTCATAGAGCGTGGCCATTTCTCCCTGTCTGTCCATCAGGCGTGGCTGCTAATTCCTCCAGACCCCGTAGGGGTGGCCAGAGGCCCAGGATGCCTCCGACCTACTCCCTGCCCATAGCACATTGTTGCCATCAGGATGGGCCACCTTTTCCCCAAGGCCTGGGCTCCAGCTACTTTATCCGGAATTCACTCGCCAAATATTCAGGGCCCTCTAGCTTCCTGGTCCTGCGGTAAGCACCGGGAATACAAGGCTTAACAAGATGGCCCAAACAGAGTGTTGATGTTAAATAGCACAGCGTGCGAAGGGGTCATTTGAATAAAGAGCTGAAGGAGGGGAGGGAGGGAGCCAAGAGATCATCTGGAGGAAGAAGCCGTCGAGGCCACAGGAAAGCCTGTGCAGGTCAAAGAGTGCCTGGCCTATCAGGGAACAATAGGTCCCCGGTGGTGATGGAGCACGCAGATCGGCTGTAAGGCCTGTGGATGACAGTCACCTTGAGGACCTTTGCACCAGAGTTGAGTGTCCTGTGTTGTCAGAAAGCAGGACCTTGGACCTTTTGCTTCATAATCTGATTGGGAATCTGCTGGAAGGAAGATCCACCTTGATTTCATCATCTATGCATTTTCTTGAACCTCACAGGGCTAAAAGCCAGGATGACCAGGATTTGTTTCTTCAGACAGGCCCTGACCGCCTGCAGCGCCTTCCCGAAAGGCTAAGCTAGTGCCCTCGCTGTAAATTCTTCCCAGGGCCCGGTGCCCAGCCTGGGGCCTGGGCACCATTGGTCATCAGTAGGTCCGGCGATTTGAAGGCAAGAGAATAGTGACATTAATATCAGCCGATGAACTTTTGGGGGTGATGGTGTAGGGTGGGAGGGATCCGGAGCTGACAGCCAAGAAAGGATTCTTGAAGACATCTTTGATGCAAAAAGGTGATTTTATTAAAGGACCCATGGGCAGACAGAGCTGCACTTAGGGCGTGCCCGGAGGTGGGAGGGGGCCAGGGATGGAGTAAGTCCCTAACGTATTTTGGAAGCACGGTTTGCAGGACCATGAGCTGTAGGGAAACGTCATTTCTTACTGTTTAGTAACACCTCAGTCACGGGACCCTTCAGATGCACATCGGGACCATAAGCTGGGAGCATGATTGCCTGCCTATATCTTGGGGGAGTTGAGCTAAAGGAAGTTTCCAAAGGAATTTTTCTATGTTAAAGTAGATTTACAGGTTCCTGGCGGGGGTGGGGGTGGGGGAGTCGGGATAATGTTAAGACAAGATTCTGTTTTGCCCCCAGCCAAGTGTCATCATCCAGACAGCTGAGCTAGAGGAGGTCACTCTTCCGGTTTCAAGGACTCGTCAGTGGGCCGTGGGCAGTCAGGGGATGTAATTTTTTATTCGCCTCAGTTTCCCACATCACCAGGGCAAGCACTTAAACGCCTTTCCTTTGTTCCTGGGGAGCCAGACATGTTCGAGGAGTATCACACGCTTTCTCCCCGTGGGGAGACGGTGCTGTGAGCCTGCACTTTGCCCTCAGCTCGCCCCACACTCCCTCATCCACCGCGGCTGTCATTTCCTGCAGGGTCTGATAAGCCGGGCTCTGCTCTGAGAGCTTCCCATTCACTGTCTCCGTTGCTCCCAGGATCACCACCCCCGTTTTATGGGTGAAGAAGCATGGGCGGGGGGACATCCTGCCCAGCAGGGAGCATTTACTGCCCAGCAGGACCCTGCTGCCTCCATGACTTCTGTGGCAGGTAGATGTTCCAGATGTCCCTTTTTTTTTTTAATGTTTTATTTCTTTTCAAGAGACAGAGAGGCAGAGCATGAGCAGGGGAGGGGCAGAGAACGGGAGACACAGAATCGGAAGCAGGCTCCAGGCTCTGAGCTAGCTGTCAGCCCAGAGCCCAACGCGGGGCTCAAACTCACAAACCTCGAGATCATGACCTGAGATGAAGTCGGACACTTGCTTCACCCACTGAGACACCCAGGCGCCCTCCAGACTTCCCATTAACCCACCTGTGCCCTGCCTCTCTGACCTCAGTCACCTGACCATGGCCTAGTCTGAGCCACGAATAGGTGTCTGCTCCGCCCCTCCTTACTCAAGCCACACTCGCTGCCCCAGGCAGCCACCTTTCTTCCTGTTTAGCACCTCCAGGCTTCCACCCCCCAACCCCTCTTGGATGACCAAAATTCCCAGGCAATTTAATCCCGATTTTGCAGATGGGGAAACTGAGGCACCAAGTGGCTAGAGGGTAGACAGCCAGTCAAGGGTAGACCCAAGATTTGCATTGAATAGGGGCACCTGAACAGCTCAGTCAGTTGAACGTCCATATCTCGACTTTGGCTCTGGTCATGAGTTCAAGCCCCCTGTCAGGCTCGGTGCTGGCAGTGCTGAGCCTGCGTGGATTTCTCTGCCTCTTTTCCGCTCTCGCACGCACCCTCTGTCTCAAAAATAAATCAAAAAAATTTTTTTGAACCAGGCAGTGTGGCTCCAGGGCCCATGTTCTTCTTACTCCTTCTTTAGCTATGGGCCCCCCTGTTTTGACCTTGGCCCAACCCAGCTGTGCCCTGGGTAGGTCCCCAGTTAGATTTTCCTACCAAGACTTTGGAGCCAGAAGAGATACACATAATCTAATCTTGTCTAAGCGTCGTGGCCCTGATAGATAGGAAGCATGTGAAAATACACATTTCTGCAAGTAGAAAATTCAGGCTTGGGTTAGCGGGATCCAGTCCAATGGTGAGGAAATCTGGGGGGCAGCAGAGGGTGTGTGCAGATCTGAGCTGGAAAAATTAGATTCCTGGGACCCAGGTTCGTGGGCGGCGCCTCCACCCCATTTGGAGTCCTTACTGAGACAGATTATGACAAAGGACTCAGTGTGGCCTCTCAGGGTCTGGGGATTGCAGCAGACTGGAGAACCCCGAAGCCTGCCCATGCTGTCCGGTCAAGATGCAGCCTCAGTGGGCTGGGAAAGCCACCCCGAATCCCTCAGGATTGTAACATGTTGTCCTCAGGAGGCGTCTTGAACCCTGAAAAGGCCAGAACTTAACAGTGATTGTCAAATGGTGCCAAATATGTGAACAACGTGAGATTTGTAACTTGAGTTTTAAGTTGTGCTATTGAGTTCATTAGTTCAAGAAATAGTGGGCTCAGTTGTTAAGCATCTGACTTCTACTCAGGTCAAGGTCTCACGGTTGGTGAGTTTGAGTCCCATATCAGGTGAGCACAAGGCCCGCTTCGGGTGAGCGCCACTTCTCTCTCTCTGCCCCTTATGGGATTCCCTCTCTCTCTCTGCCCCTTGCTCACTTGCACCCTCTCTCTCCCTCTCAAAAAAAAGAAAGGAAGGAAGGGAGAAAAAAAGAAAGAAAAAAAAAAGAAATAGACTTTTGAAAGCCAAAGAAAGTGCAACTTGATGCACTGACTGTGCACAAAATGTGTTCTTAAAAACACTATCAACTTAGGGGCACCCGGGGGGCTCAGTTGGTTGAGCATCTGACTTTGGCTCAGGTCATGATCTCATGGTTCGTGAGTTCGAGCCCCGCGTCAGGCTCTGTGCTGACAGCTCAGAGAGAGCCTGGAGCCTGCTTGGGATTCCGTGTCTCCAGCTCTCTCTCTGCCCCTCCCCCACCCATGCTATGTCTCTTTCTCTCTTAAAAATAAACATAAAAATAAACAACCCAGCAACTTTATCAGCAAACCCACAGGCCTCTGTGTTTGCCAGGTGCCTGCCCTGCTCCTGTGCGTCACGGTGAGCCTTTGGGTATTTCAATCTCTGTGAAACCAGCCCCCCACTGTAACATGGGGATTAAAACAACATCTGCTTGATCATTCCCTAAGTCAGCCTTCCCCGGAGGACTTCCGGGGGCCAGCCACTGCTCTGGCCCCCGGTGCTGGTGTGGAAAGACAGAGAACATCCTTGGTCTCCCAGAGGGTATATGGGGAGGGAAGCCGGTGAGACGATAATGGCGGAAATGAGTGCTTGGAAGGAAATCAGGCGGAGTGGGGAAGCAGAGCTCCCGGAGGATCTCTCTGAGGTGGTGCCATAGAGCCTGGGACCTAGATAACAGAGGAGCCCCCCCCCCCCCACCCTGCCGCCTCCCCGCCCCCCCGGGGAGACATCTGGGAGCAGAGACACCACGCCCTGGGGTGGTGTGGCCGGCCCTGGACTGCGCAAATGGGAGAAGGCTGAGGAGGGAGAAGGGGGCAGGGCCAGAGGCTCCCGCGGGGCCCAGTCCTGGGTGGACCCAAGTTTCGAGGGCCTGAACCTTCTTCAATTCATGGGTCCTCTAAGAAAAAAACCAATGAAGTTTGAGTGTCATTAGCTCCATGGTAAACCCCCCTCTGCCGTGTGTGTGTGTGTGTGTGTGTGTGTGTGTGTGTGTGTGTGTGTGGAGGCAAGTGTCAAAGAAATAGTAGGGAGTGGTTTTCTTTTTTTTTTCAGGCTCAATCGCTACTTTGTGTTTTTGTAAATACTGTGTTCAAGTTCACTATTTTTGGTGTGAGATCGTGACAAGTGCATGCAATCGCCCACCCACTCCCCCCACGATCAGGATACAGACTGGCCCACCGCCCCCAGAAGTCCCTCACGCTGCCCCTTTGCAGTTCGGCCCTCCCCTGGCAACTCTAGATCCGTCTTCGGTTCCCGTCGTTTTGTCTTCTCCGGAATGTTGTCTGAATTGAATCAGACAGCACGTATACCTGTGAGACTGGCTTCATGATTTGAGACTTATCCACCACGGACACGTCAGTGGTTTTTTTGTCCCCTTTTTATTGCTGTGTAGTTTCACTGCCTGGGTTTACCACCACATATTTACTCTTTTACTAGTTTAAGGGCTTCTGAGTAGTCTTTAGTGATTAGGACCTGAGCCAAAGTGGGACACTTAACCGACTGGGCCACCCAGGCACACCACAAGGTATCTTTCCTTTATTAAAAAAATTTTTTAATGGTTATTTTTGAGAGACAGAGCACAAGTGGGGGAGGGACAGACAGAGAGAGGGAGACACAGAATTGGAAGCAGGCTCTGGGCTCTGAAGTGTCAGCCCAGCACCTAATGCGGGGCTCGAACTCACAGACCCTAAGATCATGGCCTGAGCGGAAGTCGGACGCTCAACCAACTGAGCCACCCAGGTGCCCTCACAAAATATATTCCTAAAATCATAACACTTGGAAGTCTGAAATTACTATTTGATCCACAGGCCGCAGAATGGATGTCATGTTAGCAGGCATGAAAATATAATCTCACTATCCGTCTCCATCAGAGCCCTTGGGTGACCAGGTGCATTGTGAACGAGCAGTAATATTTTGAAAGAAATTTTTCTTTTCTGAGCAGTAAGTTCTCAACAATAGGGTTAAAATATTTGGTAAACCGTGTTGTAAACAGATGTGCGGTCATCCAGGCTTTGCTGTTCCACTGCCAGAGCGCAGGCCGAGGACATTTAGCTGTCCTGAAGGGCCCTAGGAGTTTTGGAACAGTCAGTGAACCTTGACCTCAAAGTCACTGGCTGCATTGGCCCCTAAGAAGAGAGCCAGCCTGTCCTTTGAAGCTTGAAGCCAGGCACTGACTTCTCTCCAGCTATGAATGTCCTAGATGGTATCTGCTTCCAGGATAAGGAGGTTTTCTTTTGTCTACATCCAGAATCTGTTGTGGGGACGCCTGGGCAGCTCAGTCGGTTAAGCGTCCGACTCTTGGTTTCAGCTCAGGTCATGATCTCACATTTCGTGAGTTTGAGTCCCGCATCGGGCTCTGTGCTGCCAATGCGGAGCCTGCTTGGGATTCCCTCTCTCTCTCTCTCTCCCCCTCTTTCTGTCCCTTCCCCGTTCATGCTCTCTCTCTCTCTCAGAATAAATTAAACTTAAAAATTTTTTAATATATATATTTTTAATGTTTTATTTTTATTTTGAGGGAGAGAGAGACAGTGTGAGCAGGGGAGGGTCAGAGAGAGAGGGAGACACAGAATCCGAAGACGGGTCCAGGCTCCTCGCTGTCAGGACAGAGCCCGATGCGGGGCTCAAACCCATAAACTGTGAGATCATGACCTGGGCCGAAGTCCGATGCTTTACAGACTGAGCCACCCAGGCACCCTTAAGCAATTTATTTTAAGTAAAGAAAGAATCTGTTGTTTAGGGGTGCCTGGGTGACTCAGGTTAAGTGTTCAACTCTTGATCTCGGCTCAGGCCATGATCTCACTGTTCATGGGTTCAAGCCCCGAATCGGGCTCTGCTCTGAAGGCCCAGAGCCTGATTGGATTCTGTCTCTCCTTCTCTCTGCTCCTCCCCCACTTGTGTTCATGCTCTCTCTCTCTCTTTCTTAAAAAAACAAAATCTGTTGTTTGGTGTAGCCACCTTCATTAATGATCTTCGCTAATATTTTTTTATTTAAAATTTTTTTTAATGTTTTGTTTATTTTTGAGAGAGAGAGAGAGAGAGAGAGAGACAGTGTGAACAGGGGAGGGTCAGAGAGAGAGGAAGACACAGAATCTGAAGCAGGCCCCAGGCTCTGAGCTAGCTGTCATCACAGAGCCCGATGTGGGGCTCGAACCCACAAAGCGTGAGATCATGACCAGAGCGGAAGTCTGACGCTTAACCGACTGAGCCACTCAGGCGCCCCTGTAGCTTCAACATCAGCCACTTGCTGCTTCACCTTGCACTTGGATGTTATGGTCCTTTCCTTAAACCTCACGAACCAACCTCTGCTTCCGCTTGTAAAGTAGACTTCACCTTGTTCAGGCTGTATAGAATCGAAGGGAGTTTAGGTATTGGCCAAGGGAATGGGTTGTGACCTGTTTGATCTTCTATCCAGACCATTGAACACTCAGAGGCCACTGTAGGGTTATTAACTGGCCTATTCTCAATATATTGTTGTGTCTCAGAGAACAGGGAGGCTCAAGGGGAGCGAGAGAGAGAGAGAGAGAGAGAGAGAGAGAGAGAGAGAGAGAGAGAGAGAGAGAGAGAGACAAAGAGGGGAGCGACCAGCCAACGGAGCGGCCAGAACACACGTAATGTTTATCGGTTAAGTCTTGGCTGTGCAAGGTTGAAGGCACCCCAAAACAATGACAACAGTCACACCAAAGTCACTGATCACAGATCACCGTAACAAACAGAATCATAATGAACAAGTTTGAGATGTTGTGAGAATTACCGAGATGTGACACAGAGACGCACAGTGAGGAAGTGATACTGGGAAAACGGTGCAGGAGCAGACTCCATGCAGGACTGCCATAAACCTTCAGTTCCTAAACAACACAACATGCGCGGAGCACAATAAGGCAAGTGCAATATGAGCTGTGCCTGTTTTGTGCACAAATTCCCACCTTTTCTTTTCCCAAGTTCATCACCCCGCCAGTTCTCCTGCTCTTTTGCTTGATGATTTCCTCCTTTTTGCTCATTTTCTTTTCTTTTCTTTCTTTTTCTTCCTTCACTTTCTTCCTTTCTCTCTCTCTCTCTGCCTGCCTTTCTTTCTTTCTTTCTTTCTTTCTTTCTTTCTATTTTTATTTTTTTGAGACACAGAGAGACACAGAGTGTGACTGGAGGAGGGGCAGAGAGAGAGAGGGAGACACAGAATTGGAAGCAGGCTCCAGACTCTGAGAAGTTGGCACAGAACCTGATGTGGGGCTTGAACTCAAGAACCATGAGATCATGACCTGAGCCGAAGTCAGACGCTTAACCAGCTGAGCTACCCAGGCACCCCATCTTTCTTTTTTTAGAGAGAGGGAAAGAAAAAAAAGAGGAGTAGAGGGAGAGGAAGAGAATCTTAAGCAGGCTCCAAGCTTAAGCGTGAGTCTACTGAACTTAAGCTTAACCTACTGAGCCACCCAGGTGCCCCTACTTGATCTTTGCCATCAGCATGCAAACATGCTGTGATGTCTCCTGTGTTAAAAACAAAGAAGCAGTGGGACACCTGGCTGCCTCAGTGAGGAGAGTGTATGACTCTTGATCGCAGGGCTGTGAGTTTGAGCCCCATGTTAGGTGCAGAGGTCACTTAAGTAAGTAAAAAGCTTAAGAAACAAGCAAGCAGAAAATAGCATGGCAGTTCCTCAAACAATGAAACATAGACTTGGGGCTCCTGGGGGGCTCAGTCGGTTAAGTGACCAACGTCCGCTCAGGTCACACCATCTCACAGGTCATGAGTTCGAGCCCCGCATGAGGCTCTGTGCTGACAGCTGAGCCTGGAGCCTGCTTCGGATTCTGTGTCTCCCTCTCCCTCTGCCCCCTCCCCTGCTCATACTCTGTCTCCCTCTCTCTCTCCAATATAAATAAACATTTTTTAAAAATTAAAAATAATACGAAAATAAACAGACTTACAATATGACTCCACCGTTCCACCTCTGGAGATATAGCCAAAAGAATGGAAAGCAAAGACTCAGACACTTGCACACCCGCGTGCACAGCGGCATTCAGAGGAGACAAAAGGGAAACAATGCCCGTGTCCACGGAAGGAGAAATGCATACAGACAATGCGGTCCGCCCGTACAATAGAATATTATTCAAGCGTCGGAATGGAAGGAAATCCTGGCACCTGTTACAACATGATGACTTCATGCCGGGTGAAATAAGCCCGTCACGAGAAGGCAAATACTGTACGATTCTGCTTGTTCGAGGTCCCTAGAGTCATCAAGTGCACAGACACAGAGAGTAGAATGGGGGGCGCACTGGGGCGTCCCTGTGTAATGGGGACAGCGTTTCAGTTCTGCAAGAGGGGGAGAGCTATGGACAGGGATGGTAGCAGAGGTGGCACAGCATTGTGAGTGTACTCAGGCCGCTGAACTCCACCTAAGAAGGGTTAAAATGGTCAGTTTTGTGTATCTTTTCCAAAAAAGGCTCAAAAGAGAGACGAAACATTCACTCCTTCCTGCCCTCATGTCCCTCTCCAGTTACTTCATTTCTCTACCACCTTCAAGAGCCAAACTCCTGCAAAGGCTGTGTCTGGTGACTGTCCCCAGTTCTCTCTTCCTGTGGTTCCCGCGCTCTCCTTCCTCCCTGGTTCCTTCTCCGTCTCCTTGGCTGGGTCTCCCCTCCCCTGAGCTCTCCTCATTGGTGCCCCCAGCCTCCATGGGGCCCTTTCCTTCTCGGCCCACACCCTCCTAGGTGATGTGTGGCGGTGGCAATCCCACAGTTGTCCAAACCAGGAATGTGAGACGGCCACCCCCGCCCCCCGCCCCGTCTCCCCTGACCTTCCCCGGGAGCTCACTCCCAAAAGCCTGTCACCTAGAATTCCCACTCCGATGTTGAGTTGGCGTCTCAAACCTCGGAGAACCCCAACCTGGGTCCTTATCTTCCCAGACTTCCTCATTCCGGGGAGCAAGACTCCACCCTTCCAGTAACTTCAGGCCCAGATCCCAGCAGTCCCCCTTTCCCGCACACCCCACACTTCATCCGTTACCAAATGCTGCTGGTTCTGCCCCCAAAGTATTGTCGTGTCCAGAATCTGACCACGGATCACCGTTCACCCTCGTGCCCCCTCCACCGAGCGGACAGAGGGATTCTGGTAAAATGCAAGTGAGTCTTGCAGCTTTTCTCTTCCAACCGCTTTCCTTCTCATCTAGGATAGAAGCCAGAGTCCTTACAGTGGCTTCAAAGGCCCTCACTCTCTGCTCCCCCGCCCCCAACTCATTTCCATTGTTTGCCCCTCCGAGTCCACTGCTGGCTTCTACGCTGTTCCTCACTCATTGCCTCACTCCTGCCTCCTGTTCCTCACTGCTGCCTCACTCCTGCCTTCTGTTCCTCACTCCTGCCTCACTACTGCCTCCTGTTCCTCACTCCTGCCTCACTCCTGCCTCCTGTTCCTCACTGCTGCCTCACTGCTGCCTCACTCCTGCCTCAGGGCTTTTCCACTTGCTGTTCCCTGCAGGTATCCACAGGGGCCCCTCCCTCACCTCCTGTGCTCTCAACCCCCCTAACCCCTTCCCACTGTGTTTAAAACTGCCCCAGGGGGCGCCTGGGTGGCTCAGTCGGTTAAGCCTCCGACTTCGGCTCAGGTCAGATCTCACGTTCATGGGTTTGAGCCCTGCGTCAGGCTCTGTGCTGACAGCTAGCTCAGAGCCTGAAGCCTGCTTCCGGTTCTGTGTCTCCTTCTCTCTCTGCCCCTCCCCCTCTCATGCTCTGTCTCTCTCTGTATCAAAAATAAATAAAACATTAAAAAATTTAAAAAAAGCTGCCCCAGAATAGGCCCCCTCCTGGGCCCAGGACCCGGATTTTCAACTCATTCATATGTATTTGGGGGAGGGGGGGAAGCAGGCCCAAATTTTATAAGCCTCAGGTACCGTCTCTTGTCCCTAATTTATTTTTCTCCCTGGCACTTATCACCATCTGAAGAACGATTTGTTTTTTATTCACTTTATTGTCTTCTCCCCCACCTTTGAATGTAAGCCCCGCAAGGGCCGGGATATTTGTTCTTCCCTCACTGTGGCATCCCCAGAGTTTAGAGCAGGGCTTGAAAAAATACTTCGTGCATAAACGAAGGACGGAATGAGTGGGTCCTCATGCCCAGATAACCACAGCTTTCAAGGTAAGAATTTTCCTTTTGGAGGCTCCCCAGCCCAGTCCCTGTCTCCTAGGTGCCCCCTCTCTCATTCCTTCCTTCCCAGCCCTCCCCAGACTTTCCCCGGAATGGCTGGTGTGGAGGCAGGCTTAGTAAAGTCCCACTTTAAGGACCTTGCACTCCTTGGGGGCCAGGATGACGCTTAGGATGCACAAATGCATCATCATAATAATGAGCTGACAAAATGGCCTGTATCTTTAGAATCATTAAACCCGCCTTTATACCTATGATCATCTGCAAATTGGCCACAGCAGGTTTTAATTTACCTGCATTGTAGTTGAGGAAACGAAGGCCTGGTGAGGCTGGTGCCAGCTAGCTGCACGGGCCTGGCCCCGCTGAGCTTTCTCTGTTTGGCCACAGATTAGAAAACAAACAAAAAACTTGTTTCCAGCCCTTATTATCAACATGATCTCTTCTGCAATATCCTGTCAGTCCCTAACTAACCCACTCCTTCAAGCACCTTAGCAGGAAGCGTGGGACCTTGGAGATGCGCCGGATAGCAGGAAGGACCTGTCGGGGGCGGTGGAGGTTGACTGAGAGAGAAAGGCAGCAGGTGGGTGGCCAGGGTGTGACCGGTGGGGTGGTGAGGCGAGGGGGGGGAGGGGCGGGGTTTCATGGTCAACGTGACCCCCCCTCCCCAGCACCCTCATCCACGCAGTCCCCGCTCCTGACCCCTACGGGTACTTCCTGAGCCTCTGATCCCTCAGAAACAAGAAGAGCCCCCAGATGGCGAAACGGGCCGAGCTGCTCCCTGGCAAACCAGCTGGGCAGGTCCGTGGGTGCCAGGGTGGAGGGTGGGGCGGCAGGTCGCTCTAGCCAAGTCACAACCTAATAAACACCAGGACCTGTGGGCAGGCTCTGATGAGAAGCCAGATGAAAATCCCACCGGAGTCTGATCTTGAGCTGGCTCTTCGGGTCCAGGGACTTGGTAGCTGGGTTTGAAAACGGCTGCTTTGGAGGGAGGAGTTGATCAGACATCATCACTGGCGGTTAAAGCGATTTCACCAGCCGCCTAGGAGCACTTGCCAGAGAGGTCACATATGGAGAACACCCCGGGAGCTTGTTAAAAAAATACAGGCCCGCCCCAGGCCTACAAAATCAGAATCCCTGGGGTGGAGTTAGGGACCCAAATCTTTATTTTTAAAAGCCCTTTCAGATAATTGTGATAATCAGAGGTTTGGAAATTATCACCTGGTTTTTTAAAGAGCACGTCTTTGGAAGCTTCAACCTCCGAGTCTGCTTCTTAGCTGTGTTACCTTGGGAAAGTGACTGAACCTCTCTGAGTTTCTTTTGCCTCATCTGGAAACTGGAGATAACTACGTACCTCTTAGGGCCGCCATTGGGCATACGTGCAAACGCACGCAATAGTCGTGCTGAGCGCAAGGCCTGGGGGCTGGTCCAGGGCGCGCTGAGCCAGTGTTAGCTGCCGCGATGGGCAGCCCAGCTGAGACTCCTTGGGAATCTGGGATGAACACAAGGGCCGAGGAAGCTGAAGGTCACCAGGGGCTCCGCTTCTGGCCTGATGTTAGGAATGAGAGGGTCACTGGGAAGAGAGCAAAGCCTCTTGTTCAGAGGAATTAGGAGAGAGGGGCCAAGGCCGAGGCCAAGGTGTAGGTTGTTGATTTCTGGCCACTGGCCTGGCCTCTCGGGCAGGGCTTGGGCAGATTCAACTTCTAAGAAGCACAGCAGAGACTTGTGGTTAAGACCTTGTGCTTAAGGGCTCAGAGAGCTCTGGGTTCAAGTCCTAACTCCTCCTTTCATCAATGCATGATGTTGAGTGAGACATTCACAGGAGGCTGGGCCTCTGCTGGGGAGGCAGAAGAGCCCCCTGTGCGCCAGGGCCTGGAGTCCCACCAACAGCTCGGTGCTTACCGGACCTGTGACCTTGAGCAAGTCACCCCACCCCTTGAGCTGCTGTTTGGAAATGGGGAGGCTCCACCTAACACGCTCCACGGTTGGGAGGTGTCGATGGGAGCATGCCCGTGACATGCTTGTCTCCCTGCCCGACCAACAAGTGTTTCGTAAAAGTTTGTTGTTACCACCATCAACCCCTTCTCTGGGGACACCTCCTGTTTGTGCCTGGTTTGAGTGTGTGGTTGTCACCCTTCACCTCATTTCTCAGTCCCCCTCCACCTGACCTAGAACTTTCATCACGGTGCCTTCAGGGCATCAGGGTGGGGGCCCCCGCGGGCACCCTTCTCCCACCACAGTGGGGCTCTGGGCCCCTGGCCTCCTTCCCTTCTCTCTCTTCCCCCTGATGTATCCCCTTCTGAGCAAAGCCCAAGTCAGGTGCTATTTGGTGACACTGCCTCCATGGGGACGAGATTAACCCTTTTCAGTCCCCCGGGGGGGGACAAGATTGCAGGCTGTGTCAGGGCCATAGGTGCCAGATGATGAATATTTTTGAGTAAGGTTAACATTAGATATGATCAAACCACGTCTGTGTCAGAGTGACCCTTCGCTGCCAAGGGGACACGCCCCCAGCAATGGCACCTGTCACCATTCAAGTCTCACAACCACCTGTGGTGGGGGTGGGGGGGTCACTTCAGATTCCTGGGTGGGGTGCTGCCAGAGAGAACCCCACTTCCGTGTGGGGCGCTTTGAGGCTCTGGTCTGCGGCCAGCAGCTCTGCAGGCCTGGGCTTTCCCCAACAAGGTCCTCCCAGGGATTGCCTCCCACGCCGCCGGGAGCATCTCTGGATAGACACTGCCCCCTCGAGGCCTCCGCCCGCCATGACACCCGGGAGAGCTGAATCCCCGTAAGAGGAAATGGACCCAGACGGTGCTTTCCTTCCCGGCATCCTCTTTGGGTGCCTTACGATTGGCCCAAAATACAAACGTCTTTGGCGCTCAGGGCAGTGTGAACATTCTGAGCCTGAGAGCCTGGAATGGGCACTAGTGCCATCTGCTGCCTTCCGGAAGAAAGGCAACTCAGGGCAACTGCCAGAACATAAGAACTGAGCCACAGGAGGTCCTGGGACTCCGGCTCTCTGTATTTTTTCTTTCTTAATGTTTGTTTATTTTTTGAGAGAGAGAGAGAGAGCGAGCGAGAGCGAGGAGGGGAGAGGCAGAGAGAGAGACATACACAGAATCCGAAGCAGGCGCCAGGCTCTGAGCTGTCAGCACAGAGCCCAACACAGAGCTTGAACCCACAAACCATGAGATCATGACCTGAGCATGACTTACCCCACTGAGCCCCCCAGGCGCCCCAGGCTATCTGTATTTTTAAAGAGGCAAGGGTCCAGGGAAAAACGACTTCTAGTAACATTTGGAATTAAGGTGGGGGAGCAGTTTAACATGAAAGCAAAATAACTAGGACAGAGTTAAGGGAAAGGGGAGGAATAAAGCTAAGGAAGGCTCAGGTACAGGGAGGTCAGGGTGGACTGGCTGGACCGTGGGCTGAGAGGCAGCGGGTGGAGCTGTGTGCACGAGCAGGTCTCTGGCAGCGGCACCGCCTGGCGTGACTCCATTGCTGCCAGAGAGAAAAATGTGAGAAAAGAAGCTGTAAGGATCCTCCCATCTTGAATAAGTGTTGATATTATTTTGGTGCGTTTCCTGTTACTTTTTTCTATGTGTTTTCTTTTAATGTCTTCCTTGGAGTTCATGTCTTTACTGAATTTTAAGTAATTTAAGTAATTATTAAAGTTTATTTTTTTAAATAATTTTTCATATAGTTTATTTTGAGACAGAGATAGAGCATATGGGAGAGGGTCAGAGAGAGAGGGAGACACAGAATCTGAAACAGGCTCCAGGCTGTGAGCTGTCAGCACAGAACCTGTAGCGGGGCTCGAACCCATGAACCATGAGATCATGACCTGAGCCGAAGTTGGATACTTAACTGACTGAACCACCCAGGTGCCCCTATTTCTTTGACAGCGAGAGAGCGTGTGTGTGTGTGTGTGTGTGTGTGTGTGTGTGTGTGAGCAGAGAAGGGGCAGAGAGGGAGAGAGAGAATCTCAAGCAGGCTCCATACTGTCAGCACAGAGCCTGACACGGGGCTTGATCCATGAACGGTGAGATTATGACATGAGCTGAGATCAAGAGTCGGATGTTTAACTGATTGAGCCACCCAGGTGCCCCTGGATGTTTTTAAATCATAAGAATTAAATCATAAAACATGTGATCTGCAGAAAATGAAAACTGTATCCATCTTCCCTCCAAAAAATGATCAGCTCCAAACGCAGTTGGGTGACTGTGTCTGGGGCAGGCTCCCGTCTGCCCCGAGAGTCCAAGTGCACAGTCAGCAAATTGTCTCTAATCGTTGTCCACGCAGATGGAGTCCCCTGGTGCCTCTCCTGGGCCCGTTAATATTTTAGCTTTGGGGGCCTCTGCCAATGATTTTCCCTCCTGGAATCCTCACCCACATTCTTGTCTGGCTGACCTTCAGCACAGGCATTGGTGTCTCTTCCCAGAGTCCCAAGCTGGTCAGGTGCTGCTCACATGTGCTCCTGTAACCCTATAACTACAACCATTGTTGTACCCAGATTTTAATATCGCCCCCCAAAACCAGAGACCAGGGAGACCGAGTCACACATGCAAAAGCAAAGGGCTTTATTATTACGGGCTTATAACCTCGGGCTCACAGACTTCACCAATGCAGTGGATCCGTGCTGAGAGCCCCGAACAAAGGCGGGGTAGGGCCTTTATGAGTTTGGGAAGGGGGAGTTACAGGAAATTGTGACACAGGTACAGTGATCCAATCATTATTATACACTATTATTGACCGCAGGTTTAACCATTCACATTGCCTAGAGTATTTGTTACTTTTGGTGGGACTCAATCACAACAGTTACAGTGTTAACCAATCACAGAGTGGTTCCAGGACCCCCACGCAGGGCGTGACTAATCTTAGCTTCTATCTTTAGGCCTGCCCTTAGAAATGTTAAGGGTGTTAGCTGGCCTTTCCTGATTGGGTGTTACAAGGGTGGTCCCTCCTGCCTTGGGCAACGTGTGCCCTTCTATTGTCTCATGGAGTCAGTTTCAGATCTGCATCCTTACACCATGTGCCAAACTGTATTGTCATCACTTCTTAGACCCCTGACTTCCTGCTGCCGGTGGGGGACGGGGGAGGCGCTGTGTGGCAGAGACCCAGAGGTCCTGGCTCCCCAGCTCCTGGCACCGAGAGGCTCTGTGTGGACGGAGACAGGACGAGCCAGCTGTCCAGGTGGAGATAATGGGGTGAGGTAGGGGGAACTTCCAGGAGGGGGCCACTCCTCCTGGGGTTCCCACCACCCTGAGCCTGGCTGCTTACCCCTCCTCCACTTCCTCCTGCACCGGAAGATGATGTGGTCCAGGAAGCTGAAAGGGAAAAGTCAGGTGAGGGGACAGCTGGGTAGGATCTCAGACATGTTAGAGGCTCAGAAGCCTGTCCCAGTTCAGGATCCATCACCAGTGAGATCACTGGCTCTTCCTCAGGACCTAAGGGTTTGGGACCAGGGCCACATTCAATTCGGCAAATACCGAGTATGTGTGAGGTGCGGGCAGGAAAGGTGCGATTTTAATTTTTTTAAATGTTTACTTATTATTTTGAGAGAGAGAGAGAGAGAGCATGAGTGCACGACCGGGGGAGGGGTGGAGAGAGAAGGAGACACCAAATCCGAAGCAGGCTCCAGGCTCCGAGCTGTCAGCACAGAGCCCGACACGGGGCTCAAATCCACGAACCATGAGATCATGACCTGAGCCAAAGTTGGCCACTCAACCAACCAAGCCACCCAGGCGCCTCAAGATGAATCTGACAGTCTTGTCCTCAGAGGGCGCCCAGCCCCACAATGCCTCATGGTGTGAGGGCCAGGTTAGGTGAAGCCTGGGGTCCGGAGCCAGACAGACCTGCTCTTCTCCAGGCTTGGACACTGTCTTTGACAAGTTGCCTCCACTCTCTGAGACTCGATTTCCTTACTTGCCAAATGGGGAAGATAATAGAACCTATCCCATCAGGTGGTTGTGAAAACCTGTTATGATGTGAAAGCATAGAAAATGACAGGAAACACACAAAAATGAGAATACACTTGGGCGTTTCTGGTCATGAACGGGGGTGTAGACATGCAAACCAGCATTTGGGCTCCAGAACGGGCTGGGGTGCGGCGGGCGAGGTTCAGGCCGGCCACTGAGGGCAGGTGTGCAGCTGTTCACCGAACCCTGGAAGAATGCTTTAGAGCCAGACCCTCATGGCTCAGAGAGCAGCCTGTCTCCGCCTGTGTCCATGTGCGTGTGCCGCTCACTCCCGTTTCCCAGGTCCCATCTCCCCAGGCCGGTTAGGCCACGTGACTAGTTCTGGACAAATGCCTGTGAGAAGGGTGATGGCTGCTGATGCGGGGAGGAGTCAATTCAGAGCTGATGTGTTTTCCCCTCGATTCTTCTCCCTGCTGTGGATTCCGGTGGTGAAGCCCTAAGATGCAGGGGGGCCGCCAACCCTCATCAGACTCAATGGAAGGAAACCCTTCCTGTGCTCGGCCATGGAGACCTGGCGGGTGTTTGATGAGGCAGCCAGTGCAAACTGCCGCCCTGCGTACAGCACTACTATTCTTCCTGCTTCTAGAGGCCACGTCAGTGGCCTGTGGTCACACAGCTCATCTGTGGACAGAGCTGGAACCCCCTCCCAGGCCCGATTCACGGGGTTGGCTTTTAGAAACCATACTTCTCTGGGGTGCCCGGGTGGCTCAGTTGGTTCTGCGTCCGACTTCAGCTCAGAGGTCATGATCTCACAGTTCGTGAGTTCGAGCCCCACGTCGGGCTCTCTGCTGACGGCTCGGAGCCTGGAGCCTGCTTCGGATTTGGTGTCTCCCTCTCTCTCTGTGCCCCTCCCTGCTCATGCTGTCTCTCTCTCCCTCCCTCTCAAAAATAGACATTTTAAAAAAAGTTTTAAAGAACCCACACTTCCCTCGCCTCCTGACAGCCTGTCCTCAAGCGCCGCTGTCCCAGCTGAGGTCTCTAGCAGGTGTCCCGCAGGGGCCGCCGGATGAGCAGCTGGAGCAGTCAGAACACTTGGCAAGGTCAGTGTCAAATCCTGTCGTTCTGGATGGTTCTGGGGACTTGAAACACTAGTTCTACTTCTACCGGTGCTGGTGGTTCAGGATAAGCAACCCACAAGCAAGACACGACAGCTCGCCCTGGCTTGGCGGACTGTTGCCGGGGACTCGAACACAGTCGTGCAGACGGACTCACAAGAATTCCTCCAGCGTCTGTTTCACCCTAAGCCCTTGTGTCCAGCTTGTGCCCCGGCCCAGAGAGGCAATACGGCAAACCCTGAGCTTCAGGATTAGCCTTGTGCTCGAATCCCTGCTCTGCTGCTTACTGGCTGTGTGACCTTAGGTAAGTAAGTCACTTTGCTTCTCTGAGCCTCAATTTCCTCATCTGTAAAATGGGGGTAGCTGATGGTGGTGGGCACTTGAGGGGAAGAGCACTGGGTGTTGTATGGAAAACAATTTGACAATAAAATATTATGGAAAAAAAAATAAAATGGGGGTAGCAATCCCAATTCCTCATAGGACGGACTCCCACATTGGAGATGACAGATGAAAGGTGCTGAGCATAGTGCTTGGTATGTGTAGGCTTATTTACAAGTTTTTAAATGCTTATTTCTTTTTTTTTAGTAATTTATTGTCAATTGGTTTCCATTTAACACCCAATGCTCTTTCCCACAAGTGCCCTCCTCCATCACCACAACCTCTTTTCCCCCCTCCCCCTTCCCTTTCCCCCCTCGTTTTCAGTATTCAATAGTCTGTCAGGTTTTGTGTCCCTCTCTCTCCCCAACTCTCTTTCCCTCTTCCCCTCCCCCTGGTCCTCCATTAGGTTTCTCCTATTCTCCTGTTAGAACTAGGAGTGCAAACATATGGAATCTGTCCTTCTCCACCTGACTTATTTCGCTTAGCATGACACTCTCAAGGTCCATCCACGTTGCTACAAATGGCCAGATTTCATTCTTTCTCATTGCCATGTAGTATTCCATTGTATATATACACCATATCTTCTTGATCTATTCATCGGTTGATGGACATTTAGGCTCTTTCCATGATTTGGCTATTGTAGAAAATGCTGCTATGAACTTTGGGGTACATGGGCCCCTATGCATCAGCACTTCTGTATCCCCTGGGTAGATCCCCAGCAGTGCTATTGCTGGGTCCTAAGGGAGTTCTATGGATAGTTTTTTGAGGAACCTCCACACTGTTTTCCAGAGCACCTGCACCAGTTTACATTCCCACCAACAGCGTAGGAGGGTGCCCGTCTCTCCACACCCTCGCCAGCATCGAGTCTCTTGATTTGTTCATTTAGCCACTGTGACTGGCGTGAGGTGGTGTCTCAGTGTGGTTTGTGTAATGCTTATTTATTTCTGAGAAAGGGAGAGCAGGAGAGGGGCAGAGGATCCAAAGCAGGCTCTGTGCCAACAGCAGAGAGCCCAACGAGGGGCCCAAACTCACGAATCATGAAATCATGATCTGAGCTGAAGTTGGACACTTAACAGAGTGAGCCACCCAGGTGCCCCAAAATTTTAATTTAAAAAAAAAACAACCAATTTTTTTCTTTAATCTTTATTTTTGAGAGAGACAGACAGACTGAGAGATGGGAGGGACAGAGAGAGAGGGAGACAGAATCTCCAGGCTCCAGGCTCTGAGCTGTCGGCACAGAGCCCAATGAGGGGCTCGAACTCACAAAGCGTGAGATCATGACCTGAGTTGAAGTCCAGCGCTTAATTGAATAAGCCACTGGAGCACCCCCAATTTTTTTTTTTAATTTGAGAGAGAGAGAGAGAGAGAGAGAGAGAGAGAGAGAGAGAGAAAGAGAGAGAATCCCAAGCAGGCTCCGTACTGATACAAGGCTCGATCTCACAACTGTGAGATCAGGACCTGAGCCATAATCAAGAGTCAACTGGATGCTTGACTGACTGAGCCACTCAGGCACCCCGTGTAACCCTGTTATAATCCAAGGCAGGCCGTCTTTCTCCCACGGAAGATCAGGGGGCTACCAGAGCAGAGGGACTCAATGTACAGATTTATATCAAGATTGCCTGTAAGTTTATTTACAAATAGGAGACACACACACACACATAGATATCACTGGACGTTTCGGGAAACTTGGAGTGGGGCACAGCCCTTCTCTGCCTGCCTCTTCTCTCGGCTCCTCCTCACTCAGCTTGAGCTCTCTGGAAAAGCACTTCTGATACTTCCGTGGTGGGAAGTCGGTGGGTGTTCTGATCAGGTTCTCACCGCCTCTAATGTCCAAATCTGCCTGTCCCCATGGACCATGGACAAGGGGCTGTTAGGCTTGGCTCAGTCATTCATGTCCAAGCCAAATTCTGGATACAGCTCTTTGGTGGTGACACCTCGGATGACAGCTGAAAGGAAAGGAGGCAAGGATGTGTGTCCCGGGGGAGGCGTAGGAAGGAGCATGGCCCAAGGCCTGAGCTACCCAGGACCCCCACACTCCTTCACCTCCTTCCTTTGCCTCGACTTGGCTGAGATACCCTCCTGCTACTCCTTCTAGACCCCTCCACTGTGGGCCCTGCTTGGCCACCCCGAACTAGACTCACTGAACCCTCACTGCACTTTGCAGAGGAGTCAAGCAAATCCCCTGAGGCTGCACGCTGAGTGGCTGGAGCCATCTGCGGAAAATGTCACTTCATATTTCCATGGCACCTGGGGCCGGCTGAAAACCCCCACTCCTCAGCCCGCACCCCCCCCCCCCCCCCCCGGGCCATGTCCTGGCCATTTGGTGATGCCATGCTTCCTGCTCCCTCAGCGACTCTTTTCCCCTCTCAGGGCAAGGGTGTCCGCAGAGGCCTCCCTGACCGCCTTAGCTCTTCCCTACCTGCCACCCTGTTCACGCCTCAATATTCCCCAGCTCTGGCCTTTGTTTCCTTCATAGCACTTAACCCATTTTAGAATTCCTTTCTTTGTGCTCCTTTGCTTAGTGACCATTCCCCTCCCCCACCCCAACACCAAAACAGAAGTCACACACAAGAACAGGGTCCTTCCAGGGTCTGGTTCTCCAGGGCGCCCCCACACCTTGCAGAGCAGCACAGGGTAGGTACTAAGTAAGTACTCCCTGAACCGGTGAAAGAAGACGGGCTGCCCGCTCCAGGCCCTGTGACCAGAAAGACCGGTGGCAAGCTGGCTTCTAGCTCCTAAGAGCATATGCCCTTAACCACCAGCCTGCCGTGCCCTTGGCCTCTGTTCTCCGTCCATCTGTATTTGCCTCCTCCTCTTGTCTCCTTTCCTTCCTGGGGACCCGGTCCCTACTAGTACAGAGGCGCCCTCCCTGACAGATGCTTGGATGCTGAGAGACAGTTCTGCAGTTTCCTGTAGCAACCAGGGGGCAGCCCGGCACTGTACGCTGTCCCCAACAGTCCACCAGCCCGAGCCAGGTGACGGAAGGGAGGCCATCTCTGCATTTCCTTGACTCCGAGGTGGACTGTCCTGACCAGCCTGGACACACAGGTGTCTATGCCTTGGCCAAGCCCTCTGGAGAGTCAGACTGTGTTCAGAGAGGAACAAAAGCCTCCTTTAAGCCACAGAGTCACTGCCCTTCTGGGACTTTCTGCCTCCATAATTAGTCAGCCACTTGAGGCAAGGATGGTGTCTCAGTCAGTCTGAGTAGGCCCCGGAAGACTGGGGACTGTAGCCCTCAATCTAGCAGGGAGGTGAGTTCATGCTCAAACCTGTCTCTGGCTCTGAAGCAGGCCCTACACTGGAAGGAAAAACCTCAGGGAACTCCTGTAAGAGCTGTCCAGCTGCTCTGGGGCATTTGGGGAGCAGCGCAGCTGAGCAGGATGGGAGAGCTGGACAATCAGAGGGCCCAGGAGCAAAATCCCAACACCCCGGGAAGTGGGGGTCCTTCCCTGTGAGCCCTGGCTGCTCAGGGGCCCTGACGCTCACCCAGCTTGCCCAGCAGCATCTGGCCCGCATCCTTGATGTCATTGTACTCGTGGAGCCGCGAGATGTGGTCCTCCAGTTCATCCACGCTGTAGCCTCTACGATGAGGGAGGGGAGAAGGGACAGACAGACATCTTTAAGAAAGCTGAGGAGGACCCAGAATTCAGAGAGTAACAAGGCATCTATTGACCCAACGTTCACTAAGGGCCTCCTAGGGACACAGGGATGGCCCTCAGGAAACTTAGGTAGGGCCGGGTTCTGCCCAGCCCCTCACTCCTGGCAAACGGCTCTCTGCTCTCAGGGGGCGGTTCCCAGCCACACTGACACTACGTGACCCCGGCCACAGCCGAGGGATTCACAGATAGGCACACGAGGGGCTAGTCAGTGTGTGGGAAAGGCACATTCAAAGGCTGCTCAGTCGATGCCACGCGGCTGGAGCATGGGGAATGGGAAAATCTAGAAGCTGCGAAAGAACCAGCTTTCCCCGGGCACCGAGCACCCCACCTGCAGAGAGAGAGAATGGAGTCGGTGTGCAGGCGGGAACCGAGGCAGAGGACCGGGGCCCGGAAGGGAGACCGGCAGAGGAATAACCCCCGTTCCGGACAGCTTTCCGCTTCCTAGTTCCAGCTCCTCCTGGGTCTGACCGCACCCCTACCTGAGAGAGGCTGCTGAGACACCCTGAATCCAACGGCAGGGCGTGGGGCATGGTCCTTGTGGTACGCTAAGCTAGTGCGGCTGGGTTTCAGTTACTGGGCGCTGGTTAAAAGTCATCTTAAGCATGCTGAGGGGCCCAGCGAGACTTACTCAGATATGAATTGGGAGATCTCTTTGTCCAGCAGGTCCCTCTTCTCCTTCAGTTTCTGAATGTCAAGGTGCAGAGAATCCTCACTGGCTCCATCAGCCTGGCCAGACTTGGGAGATGGCCGCTGAGTGGCACAGAAACTTATTAGCCAGGGGCGCCTGGGTGGCTCAGTCGACTGAGCATCTGACTTTGGCTCAGGTCACGATCTCATGGGTTCGTGAGTTCTAGCCCCACATTGGGCTTGCTGCTGTCAGCGTGTAGCCTGTTTCAGATCCTGTCCCCCTTTCTCTCTGCCCCTCCCCTTTCTCAAAAATAAAGCATTAAAAAAAAAGTCCTTAGCCAGACTGACCCATTATCCACAATTCAGAACCTTCCAATTATCCCCAACAGCCATCTCCTGCTTCTGCTTGGTGACAGACTCCCCCCACCTTTGAATAAGATTACATTTCCCAGCCTCCCTTGGAATTAGATGTGGTCCCTGTAAGTTCTGGTGAGTAGAGATGAATCAGAAATGGTGTATGCCATGTCTGGAAATTGTCCTTCCAGGAAGAGGGTCTCCCTTTCTCTGGCCTTCCTCCTTCCCGCTGGCTGGCGTGTAAATGTAACAATACAGCTGACCAGTGTCTTGGGGGACGAGGCAGAACCCATGTTGAAGATGCGGGAGAACGAGGTAGAGGCCTGGGTCCCTGAGGCCGCGTTAGGCCACCATTATCTGGGGTTTTCTTTTACTCCCAGCCAGACCTAAGCCTAACCAATGGGCTCACCCTGGCCCCTAATCGGATCCCAGATAATCGGCTTCAAGTCTACTTCTTGCTCCTCTCAAGCCTATGAGGTCGCTGGCCTTGTAATCTCATTGGAATAACAAAGCCCTTCCCTCCGGCTGTGGTTCATCTTTGCCCTTTCTGCCTCTAAATTCTGCGAATGTCGCTAATCTTCAGGAAATGTGTGTTGGATCAACTGTCTGCACAGGACAGAGGAGCCCAAGGAAGGGTTTCAGCAACGGGTAAGACAGCCAGCCTGGCCCTTGCTTTCACAGAATGTGTATAAAACAGCCGACAGTTAGATTTTCCCTCTAGAGATCTCCATCGAAAGCTCTACTCACACTTCCCCGGAAAGGCCTTGCCTGACCACCCCGCCTAAAATGGTCACTTCTCAATGGCCTTTGTCCTGATACTTCATAACATCTGTCACCACCTGACATAAACATTTTATTAACAATCCTTCCGCCAAGGAGTGTAAACTGCACGAGGGTAGGGACTCTTGTGTTCACTGGGTCCCCACCAGTGCCTGGCACACAGTAGGCACTCGATAAAATGGATCAAATGAATGAGTGAGTGATAAACAATTAGTCAACTAACGACAAGCCTGAAAAGTGCTTTGAACTTGAAGTACAGGGTGGCTAAGGGAGAGTGCCTCACTGAGCCGTTGGACTGAGTCAGATGTTGGGGCGACGCTTCTCTTAGGGACTTCAGCTCTATTTCTATTTATTTACTTATTTATTTTTGAGGGAAGGAGGCAGAGCAGGAGAGGGGGAGGAGCAGACAGAGGGGGAGACATAGAACCCAAAGCAGGCTCCAGGCTCTAAGCTATCAGTACAGAGCCCGACTCGGGCCTCGAACCCACCGACCGTGAGGTCAAACCCACCAAACACACCAACCGTGAGCTGAAGTCGGACCCTTCACCGACTGAGCCACCCAGGGCGCCCCAAGGGACCTCAACTCTAAAGGATGAGCAGGCATCAGCTTGGGAAAAAGCCGGAAGAAAAACATTCCAGAAGGGGAGCGTACATCTAAATGGCAAAGACAGGAGAGAACACATGTGTCCGAGGGACCGAGAGAATGGTTTCTGTGTGGGGCGGGTCGTGGGGTGAAAAAGAACAAAACCAACCACTTGCAGCCCTGTCAGAAGGAGGAGAGACGGAGCCGGCTTGGGGAAGCTGGGGTACCACTGGTGAAGGCCAGGGCGCTGCTGCTTCTTTGAAGCGTGGTGGGCAGGAGGAAAAGAAGGGGAAGGGCTGAGAAATGACCTGGAGCTTCTCAGCAGAACAAGGTCTGCTGGGGGAGGACTTGAAAAGGGCTGGGGTGGGTGGGCTACAGTTGGGGATGGGGAGCAGCACTGACCTACGCCACGGAGGGCGAGGAGGGGGGTGGGTACAAGCGTACTCACAGGGGATTGGAAGGCCCCGCGGCAACTTTTGGAAAGTCCTGGTTGAGTCCTGGAGAGGAATCCGAGGAGAAAAGACTGACTGAACCTACAGTCCGCGCTGGAAGAGGGTATGTGGGGGTGTGGGAGGTAAGGAGTTGGGAAGGGAGCAGATAAAGGTCCGGGATCAGGGAAGGGATCCTCAAGGAAGTGGGATTCTGAGAGGGGGAGTGTGGAGGGCTGGCTGGGGGCGGGGGTCTCTGGTAGTGATCTCGGAGATGAGAGTTGGGCAGGGCTATGAGGAGTCAGGAAAGGGGCTGTGCAGGGATCCGCTTCCGCCCTGCTGTCCGCTCCCCGCCCACCTTCTGAGCCCTGGGGTTCGGGGCCCCCGTCTCGGGGGCGTCTGCAGTGATGGAGGGTCCAGGACGGTGGTGGGAGAGCGGCCTCCCGGGCCGGCAGGTAACCGGAAGCTTGTGACGGAGACCGGCAACGGTCAGGTAGCGAGCTGCGCACGCATCCTGAGTGAGCCCAGGCCCCACCCCGCTCCCCCGAGGTGGGCGGAGACAGAGGCTGCGTGCGCAGCTTTCCTTGTGGCTCCACCTGTCCCTTTAGGCTCGCGGGGCTCTAACCGCTCCGCCTTTCCTTTTCATCTTTCTTATCCACCAATAGGCTTGGGTGATTGAAGCCATGCCCACCCAGCTGGAGCCCAGGAACGCCCCTGTCCCGCCCTTTCTGGCTCAGCTGCACCCGGCGCGGTGACTACCGGGAGCAATTCCGCAGTGGTTGCCGGGATCGCGATGATGTGGCCCCCCCGTCCCCCTCCCTGTCCCGGGATGTCGGAAGAAACCCGACAGAGCAAATTGGCTGCGGCCAAGAAAAAGGTAAAACGCGCCGAGTCGCGGCTCCCTGACCCCGCCAAAGGCACCTTTGAAGGCCGGGCGGTGGCCAGAGTCTGTGCTGCCCCTTAGGCACACAGGGAGAGTCCCTCGGCGCCCCTCGGCGGCCCCCCACCCCCCCACCAAAGTCTTCCCAGCCAGTCCCGCCCCCTGGCAGCCCAGCCCCCGCCCTCTCCCGTCGCCCCTGGGTGACTTTGGGCCGTGACTCCCTGGGCTCACCGCTCCGGGCTCGGCCCTCGCCTTCTGCCACCCAGAACCAGACGACCCGGGCTCTCCGGGCCGAGTCTCCGAGGACCTGGGTCCCGGCCCTGCTCTTCCCTCCCCCACCGCGGAGCCGAGCCGCGGGCGTCCGTAGGGAGGAGTGGAATGTAGTTACGTCACAATCCCCCTCGGAACTGTCATTAGCGCCAGGAGCCCGGTGTTTGATCTTAACTACCCAGTCCCCCTGTGTTTTCATCCTCTTTCCGGTGTCTCCGGTCATGGCACAAATTTCCAGCTTGAAGGGAACTGGGGACTGTGGACCTAGGTGGGAGAGGTTTCAGGCGCCCTTACTCTAGACTGAACCCCATCCTTAAACCTTGACTTCACCAGTGATCGAGACAGGTTGATAACACCTCGGGAACAATGGGGAGAATGTATTTCCTTTAGTATCTTCCTAGCTTTTTACTGTTCAGAAAGACTTTTGACATTTTTCACCTGAATTCTCTACCTCACGTTTTTTTAAATTCCTTATGATTCTGGAACCAGGGTGCCTCATAATCAGTGCTCTTTGGAGTAGGATCCGCTTTCCCTCTGCGGAACAGATCTCTGGAAACTGAACACAGCTGGGGATCTTCCCCAAATCATCATCTGAACGTGTAGCATCCTGAGTGCCACTGGATAAATATGGGACCAAAGCATCCGTTTTGCTTGATTTTTCTTGAGAAAAATCCTTTTAGGTTGATACACCTCAGGATGACATTTGCATAGATTTGTTAAGATTATAATAGACTTCTCTCTGAAATGGTGCTTGGGTTGGCCCTCGTTCTGTTACGTTCTCAGATTCACCAGGCGCGGGCCTTCGCTGCTTTCTGCCATCAGGATATGTTGATGTAAAAGTTTGAGAAATACCAGCGTGCATCTTTGACAGGTGTGTAGGAAAGGACGCTGAGGTCTGATTATTCAGATGTTTACTTTTCCGCTTGTTTGCCTCTGGGTTTGCCTCTTAGCACCTGCTGATTTCATGGCATAACCCTGGAATTCAGAGGCAGAAGACCGGATTGAAATTCCATTATTGCCTCCCCCCAACCTTTTTGAAAGCCATGTTATCAGTCCATCTCTGCCGTCATTAAGGATTACAACACCTTGTAGGCTTGCTGGTGGCATTGAATCAGATGTCGGATAGAGGCATCTGTGGTAAACTACAGAGTTCAATGTGGACACAGGGGTTTACGGTTCTCACGAGTCCTACTGCTTTTCTTGCTGCAGTTGAGAGAATATCAGCAGAGGAACAGCCCTGGTGTTCCTGCAGGAGCGAAGAAGAAAAGAAAGATTAAAAATGGCAGTAGCCCTGAGACAGCCACTTCTGATGGTTGTCACTCTCCTGAGGATGTGAGTACTGGCTGGCCAGGCTTCCGGGGACACGGGGGTCTGTGACGGATCCTAAAGGGCAGTGGTGAAGGTTGTGGAGGAAGTGACAGGTGCAGGTTTGAATCCTACCTGTCCCTCTGCTGGAGATCTGTCCTTGCTAGTGATATCTTCCCACATCAGTGAAAAATTGACTTACACTTGTGACCCTGAAATGAGAGGGTTGATGGTGCTTTTATATGAATCCCTTAGTATAGGGCCTTGTGCGGGGTAACAATTGAGTTCATGGTGCTGCTGTTTGACTTGCGGATTGGGTGACTTTCCTCATCCCCAGCCTCCAGGGGAAGCCCGGCCACCATTGGCCACCACACTCTTCCTTTCAGGAAGCCCTAAAAGAGGCCCAGGGTGTGGTGGGGCAGGAGGCAGTGGGTTTTGAGTCCATCTTTGCCACCTGTTGGCTGGGCGAGCTCAGGAAAAGCACTTCCTCCCCCGGGCCTCAGTTGCCTCGTCCGCAAAATGGTATTGCTGGAGCAGGTCGGCGTCTTCCAACTTTTAGCTGGAGCCCCCTTTGTTCAAGTGAACCCTTCCCTCGGAAGTCTGGTTTTTAAAACAGATGGGATTCCTATCAGAGCCCTCCCCTGCATCCTGGGCCTGAGGAGAGGGTCTCACGAACGTATCCAAAAAACAGCTGCATCGGGCAGGTGACTGCATCCTATGTCACTGCACCTTTCAGGGGCCTTTCCTCTCTGTGCACGTTGATTTCTGCACAGTGCCCGGTGGCTGTCGGGGAAGGCGGCACAGGCCATGGATTTGTTCCCGTCTCTCTTCTCCTGCATTCCATTTTCCTGAACCCATCTCTTCTTCCTTCCCTGACTCTCTCACCTCTCTCTAAGCCACTTTTCTCTCTCTCCCCCTGCCCTTGTTTCTCCCTTTTCGCCTCCTGTAGATTCAGGACATTCTGAAGGTGCTGGTGTCCGACCTTAACCGCTCCAATGGGGTAGCGCTCCCCCCATTGGACAAGTGGAAGGTGAGGCAGTGCCGAGCCCCCTCTCCGGCTTGCTCTTTCCCAGCTGTGCATGCCCCAAGGCTTCTCTGGTTTGGGGGATACTTTGCCTCTGGCTTATTTTATGTTGCTGTCATTAACCCTCAGCCTGTTCACGTCTGCTTTTTCACCTGCTTGGTTGATTGGGTTTGTTTTCCTTCTCCCACATCCCTTATCTTGGAGAAGGTGAGACACACCTTGTGGGCTCGGAGCAGCCACTAAGGGGCACAGGCAAGGGCGTACGGGCCGAGAGGAGTCCGGAGGCTTGTATTTGCACTGAGTTCTACGATTCCGCGTCCACAACCTGCTGTTGTCCTGGAAACGAAGACCCAGACCCTTCTTGTCTTATTACTATTATTTTTTAAATGTTTGTTTATTTTTGAGAGTGAGACAGACAGAGCATGAGCAGGGGAGGGCAGAGAGAGGGAGACACAGAATCCGAAGCAGGCTCCAGGCTCCAAGCGGTCAGCCCGGAGCCGGACACCGCGTTCGAACTCACGAGCCGTGAGATCATGACCTGAGCCAAAGTTTAGCCGACGCAGCCACCCAGGCACCCCTTCTTGTCATTTTTTAAATCCTCTCTGTCTCAGTAACTGTTGCCCACCTCAGTTTTCTGCAGCCGCAATGTAGGCTGGTGGTTGCAGCGTCCTGGACAGAGCTGACAGCATTTCCAGAAATGGAGAATCCTGGAGAAAAAAATTGCAATGGGACATTTGGAGGAGTAGACAGTGTTTTTTAAATACTCCAGACTTTAGCTACAAGACCTAACAGTGTAAAATAACTTGGTTATTCACAAAATTGTCATGTTATATATATTTAAGTCCTTAGAAAATTACTTTCGTCCTTTCCTGAACTTCCTTGTGTTTAGTGCTAGGGATCAGTGGGAACCCAAGACCCAGGAGGTGTCCAGAGCTTGCCAGGGCCCATGGCTTACAAGTGCCCACCTCCTCCAGAGTCTCACGCCTGGCCACCGCTGAGCCTCTGGTCTTACCTATTAGATTCTGCTGAATGGGTTGGCATGGCAATGCTAGGTTCCGGGGTCAAAGGTCACAGCATGGACTGGAAACATACAAATGGCTTGATTCATCCTCAGCTCCCCAGGCTCCCCAGCACTCGCTCTAAGTAGGGAGGTGGAGCTGGGTTTTCAGAGACCAGGGCTGATGGGTCCAGAGAGCAGCTACCCCTGGGCCCCAAGAGCGGTCTGGCCTCCTCTCCTCCTCCTGGCCCCAGCCTCACTGGCCAGGCCTTGGCTCCCTAGTCCTCTCCCCTCATCAAACTTGAGTTTGTTGGCCACTTTCCCCATCTCTTTGCTCATCTGGCCTGTCAGCCATTAGATCTCTAGGGCTGGACGCTTGGACTAAGTGTTAGGCCTGTGCCTGGAGAGAGGCTGGGTGGGGCTCTGGTCAAGCAAGTAGGTCCAGGTAGGGAAGAGGAAGTGGTTTCTCCATGGCTCCTTGTCCCCAACCCCAGGATTCTTCTTCAGGATGTCACGGATCAGAGGGTCGACACCTTACCTCTGGTTTCTCAGGTTGGTTCTTGGTTTTAGAAGCAGGAGGTTGAGGTGGGGGTCATGGGCCATGTTTTTCTTTTTACTGGTAGGCATAGGGTGAGGCTTCTAGTTGGGCAGCTGGCTTTCCCAGAAAAGGCCTGAATAGGGCAAATATGGCCAGCGGTTGGGGGAAAGCAGGGGGCAAGAGAGAAAGGAGGCGGACGGTGGCATTGATGACCATGTCTCCGTCACCAGCACCCTCTTGCCCAGCAGGGGCCCAGGGTGAGGGCCACTCTGGCATTCCGGAAGAACCGTGCCTGTCTCCTCCTTGACTAGGCACACGTATCTTCCACCTGCTGTGGTTGCCAAGGTCAGAGCCTGGTACTGTCTCTTGCCGAGCTCCAGGGAGAGCAAAGCCATCACGTATTCACGAAGGAGGTCGTGCACACCCTGCTTTGAGCTTTGGCCATCCAGAAGGTTGCAGAGCGGCCCTCCACGCCCCAGAGTGGTTCCCAGCATGTGCGGCTGTCACTCTGACCACAGCAACACCTGTCCTGCCCGCTCTGCACCCCTGCATCCATGGCAGCAAGGTGCCTGCTTACCTGCATGGCCACTAACCCCCTGCTCTGTTCTGTGACAGGTGCCCAAAGACCGTGCTGCGCCTGCTGCACCAGCTGTTGATGACACCGTGTCACCTGGCGGTGTCCCTTCCCCCTGTGCTAGTCCCCCCCGTGTCACTAGCATGGCATCAACTCAGGTTTGTGCCTCCTCCCCCTCTGCCTGCCGCCCCACTGTGCGTTCACCATCTCCTCCTCCTCAGAGGACTGTCCCTGCTTTGGGTCCTTGTCCCCTTTCTTCAGGTAGCTTGGTTCCTAGAGCCAAGCACCCTTCCCCAGGACTGAAGCGAGGGAGGCCAAGACCAGGCCTTTCCTTGCAGTTTGGGAAGATGGACGGTTGTCAGAATAAGCTTGGCTCCCCACCCCGCCCCCCGCCCCGTCCCTGGGTGGTCTTACCAGAAATTGAGTGACCACCTCATGTATTTCTTCCCAAACAGAACCATACTGCAGAAAACGATTCTTTTCTCATGGAAGAAAGCAAGTGAGTATCTCCCGTGGGGGCAGTGGTGCCCACGCTGAGGGAGGCGGGGCAGCCACTGCCCGTGACCCCTTGTCCCCATCGAGCCTCCCGCACCCCTGACTCCTGCCTTCATCCCCAGATGTCTGTCATCCACCGAGAGCCTGCGACAGCTTTCTCAGCAGCTCAACGGTCTTGTGTCTGAGGTACCCCAGCCCTTGAAGCCCAAAGGGGGGTAGATGGGGAGGGAAAATACAGTAGAATAAAACAGGGGGAGGGAGGGAAGAGCCTGGGACCAGCCGGCCTGCTGGCTAACGTCTAGCTCATCACAGCTCCTCTGAGTGTCCTCTTTGAAGCTCCCCAAATGAAGGGGCTGGGCCTCGAGGCCTGTTACATCGTTCGATCCTGCTGCAGAAAGCACAGAATGAGCTGCCTGGGGAGTGGGGGACGGAGGAAGGGGAGATGAGAACCAGGAGGACTTGGCACAAAGGGGTTCCTGCCAAGCTAGAAAAGTTTGCGGCTCGCCCGGCTGGCTCAGTCAGTTAAGCGTCTGACTCGGGCTCAGGTCATGATCTCATGGTTTGTGAGTTTGAGCCCTGTGTCGGGCTCCGTGCTGACAGCTCAGAGCTGTGTCTCCCTCTCTCTCTGCCCCTCCCCTGCTTGTCTCTCTCTGTCTTTCAAAAATAAATAACGATTAAAAAAATTAAAACAAAAAATAGAGCGCTACAAAAAAAAAGAAAGAAAAAAAAAAGGAAAGTTTGCAGTTGTTGGGCAAGACAGGAAGTCGGAGAGCTTAGGCACCGAGGGGGACAGAGCGCGTCTCCATGTGAGCCCTTTCGTGTCTCCTAGTCTTCATCCTACATCAATGGGGAGGGCCTGGCATCTTCTGCTAGCATAAAAGATCTGGAGGTAAGTTGGCCTGGACCGTGGCCCAGCGATCCTGCAGGCCAGCCCCCCGCCTCCTCCCCCAGCGGGGGCTGGTGCCCTGCTGCCAGCTGAGACAGCCCAGACAGCCCCCAGCCCTAATGACTGCTCTCTCTACCTCTCCCTCGGCCCTCGTCCAACTCCTCCTCCTCCTCCTCCTCCTCCTCTGCATGCGCCTCAGAGCCGGTATCAAGAGCTATCACTAGCCCTGGACTCCAGCAATCTAACAAACAAACAACTCAGTAGCAAGATAGAGGAATTGGTAAGAGTTCAGCGGGGTCCGCTGGTTTCACGCTGCCAATCTGGGGCTTTAGTTTTCCCCTGGGGCTCTGAAGAGAGGGGCTGGGGACCCCTGATGCCAAGGGAGAATGGGGTGCTGGGGGGCCCTAGGTCTCAGTTGGAGGGACCCTGGAGCATGCAGCATGGCTCTCTGTGGCTGCCCTCTTTGCCTCCTCTCTGTTCTCCAGTCACCCCTGCTTGAGTCCTCGCCCCACTTGCCCCCGGGGCTGTTGCCTCTGGAGGAAGCACTGGTTTGACTGGTGTGCTCTGGCCCTGACTCAGCCCCTAATTTGTTCTATCTTTGAACTTGGACAAGTCACCTTTCCTCTCTGGGCTTGAGTTTCCTAAAGGGGTAGAATGCGAGGTGTCCAAGGTCCCTTTTAGCTCAGAAAATCCAGTCTCTCTTGTTCCTGTATCCCTGCTGTTAAGAACAGAACGGGGCCTGCGGTATGTGCTCCGTAAACGCCTGGTGCCAAGCCACGAGCTGGCGGAAGGGCAATCTCGTGTCTCAGCTCCCATTTCTAGAGGTTTATGTCCTTGGCCTTTCACGGACATCTGGATTCAGACCCTCACTTGCGTAGCTGTGAGGCAAAGCGCCCAAGACCCAAGGTCTCTTTCCTTGGGACCTTGGGGAGCGTCTGTCAGTTCATGTCCCCATGAACATGGCATTTTCTGGCCCCTGCCCATCCCTCCGTTTCGGCCTGGGGAGGGTGGTGAGGGGGCAGCCTCAGTTACCTCCCTTCGACTCTCCCCACAGAAACAGCAGCACCAGGAAGCTTTGGATCAACTGGAAAAAGTAACGTAACCTGATTTGTCTGCTGATTACCTGGCAGATAGGTTTGGGGAGGACTGAGTTGTAGAGGCCCGTTTCCATCTGGGTCTGCTCCCAGCCTGGAGCAATAATGGCCCCCTCTTCCCGCACCCCTGCCCCACCCCTCTGCTGCCCGCCCACCCCCTACAAATCTGGTTGCATTGTTGGGCCTGTCCTGGGCCGTGGGTGGCTTTCTAGGAGCACGACTTTTGCTGTTTCAACTCTGCCTCCTCCCAGTCAGGGATGTTGTGTCCTTCCTGCAGGAGAAGAAGGAGTTTGAGCAGAAGCTTCTGAAGGAACAGGGGTCTCTGAGGGAACAGCTGCAGGTGCGTGGTGCCGAGGTCTCCCTCCCGCCCCCAGGAAATGCTTCCTTTCCTCCCCTTCACTACTCCTTTCCCTTCCCTCCCAAAGGTTCACATCCAGACCATAGGGATTCTGGTGTCTGAGAAGACCGATTTGCATACAGCCTTGGTGCATACACAGCAGGCGGTCAGGCAGAAAGCAGGTAGGAGTCTGGACACTCGGCCCTCAGCCTGGCACCACGGTGGGGCTTCGGCGGGATTCCTTCCTGGGTCCCGCTTCCAACCGTGTCGTTCCAGGGGAGTCTGAAGATCTTGCCAGTCGCCTGCAGTCTTCCCGCCAGCGCATAGGCGAGCTGGAGCGCACGCTGTCTGCTGTCTCTACCCAGCAGAAACAGGTGGACAAGGTGAGCCCAGCAGCTGACCCGTCTGCTGGAGGCGCGGCCATCCCGACAGGCGAAGGGCCTGAAGGTCCCCTCCCGCACGACGGGGTGTCTTGCTGCCCATAAGGCCGCATGGGCCATTTCTCTCCGCTTTAAAGTTGTGTGGTGATTTTAAAAGCACCCTGAGGCTGGGGGAGTTGGTAGGGGTGGGGGCTGCTTTCTGGAGGGAGCACTGAAGGCAGAGCCCAGAGGCTGAGAGCCCGCCCCGCCCTCCACGGGCTGTGGGCCTGGGCCAGTACAGAACAGCACTTTTTTCTTTTCTTCTTTTTTTTTATATATTTGTTTTTGAGAGAGACATGTGCCAGTGGGGGAGGGGCGCAGAGAGAGAGAATCCTAAGCAGGTCCCGTGCTGTCCGTGCCGAGCCTGACATGAACCATGAGATCCTGACCTGAGCTGAAACCAAGAGTTGGACGCTTAACCGACTGAGCCCCCCAGGCGTCCCCAGAACAGTACTTTCAGCACGCTACCTTTTATGTAGGCAGGGGAGAAGGTGTGTGCGCGAGGTACAAAGTGTGTGAAAGGGTTTCTAAACACCCGGGGAGAGGAACCGAGTAGCCGGGACGCACGTCACCTCTGCCCTGGGTGGTGAGCCGTGTGACTACATCGTCCATTCAAAGAAGAGGAACCTAGGTCCCAATGCAAATTTAATTCCCCTCCTTGCGTCCGCGCCCCCCACCTCAGGGAGGAAATGGGGGATGTTTAGTCCCAGCTCTGTCTCGGTGACGACTTAACTTGGGCCGCTCTGTGGGGGTCACCTGTAAGCAGAGCTGCACCCGTGCCTCCCCCAGGTGGTGACCGCGGGGTCCGACGCGCTTGTAGCTCGGCGCCCAGTAAAGCACTGATAAAGTTTCAGAAGTACTGGCGCCGCCGCTAACGACGGCGGGCCGCCCTGCTCTGGGTGCGCCTCCACCGGCCAGCTGTGGATCTCTCCCACCCCTGCCCACTTCTTCGCCGAGGCGCGTGAGAACGTGGGCTTGGGGATGCTTTGAACAAAACGTCAAGGGCGGCTGAGGGCTGAGGAGGGCAGCTGAAGAGTTATTATGCTGCCATTAGTCCTCAGAATGCGCCCTCTGCCTGCCCGAGCCTGACCTCGCTTTTCTGGGTTTGCAGAACAACAAGGACTTGACCAAAGAGCGAGACGCCCTCAAACTGGAATTATACCAGAACAAGTAGGTTGGGGGGAGGCGCGAACAGGAGCACGGTGAGGGGGGCACATGGGTTAGGACAGGTGCGGAGCCAGACTGGGGCCTCAGGCCACTCCTGTCTTCTCTCCGGCCTGCAGCTCGTGACCCTTGATCCCCAGGGTCTCTTCTGACACCACTGTTCGGTTGCTCTGTGGGGAGGGGGGGTCACCAGAGTGCTCTTTCAGTTCTTTATCCGTGCCCTTCTTTGCCGCCTGTGTCTACAGCAAAGACAACGAGGACCTGAAGGAGCAGAACTCGGAACTGCAGGAGAGGCTGCGGGTCTGCATGGAAGAGAAGGCAGCCCTGCAGCTCGGGGTGGGGGACCTGGAGAAGAAGCTGGAGATGTCGGAGCTCCTGCTGCAGCAGGTGAGGCCCGGAGTCCCAGGGAGGCGAGGCCCCGTCCGCCTGGGGCTGCCATCTCCGGCCAGGAGCCGGACGGTTTGCACTCTTGTTCTGCTCCTGCCGTGACATCCTGCTCCAGACCTGATAAAACATCTACCAGTCGGGGCCCCACGAGACCTGTGGCATCAGAGTCTCGGGGATGCGGCTTTTAAAATTTGTTTTCTTGAAAGCACCCTGGTTGAGAACCATTGTCATCTAGGTGGTAGTTACAAGGCATGACACGCAACAAGGCAGTTAGCAGCCCACGAGTCTGTCTGCTTCCTCTCGAGGCTGAGCCACCAGGTCGTCAGGGTGCCTGGGTCATTCTTCCCCATGAGCAGGACTCGGCCTTCATGTCACTTCCTTCAGCAAGGCTCTTCCCTCCCGATCAACCCAGGAAAAATCTCACCTCTTTCCCAAGACAGACCTTCAGATAGTGTGAAGAGGGGTGTGCGTAGATTCCTCGTCCCCTCTAAGATCTTTTCCAAGCGAAACAGCCCCGGCTGGTTGTCCCCCAGTCTGTCACCCTCCTAATTGCTTTCTCCTGGATGGGACCTGAATTGTCAGGGCTTCACTTATGGTCCATCCTCCAGAGCAAAACACGAGTCTGCAGATTTGGGGTGGCCCGGGCAGCATGCAGAGCTCTGTACCCATCCGCCCAGTAGGACTGGCATGCCTCCTTTGTGTCCAGTCCTAATAAATGGCCTGGAGATATAAAAGCGAGGGCTTATGCTTGCTCCGGAGTCGATGGATGCCCGTACTCTGTGACCTGACAGCCCATCTCTAGGACGGGCACCAGTCTGTAGCCCTATTATAGCCAGAAAAGGATCTGGAAGGATGCACCCCAGGTTGACGGGATTGGGAGGCAGAGGACCACTTACAGGGAATATTTGGGAAACATAAGGCCTGCAGACGTGGTACTCATCACTTGAGGATGGAGATCTTCATAGTTGCACGTTATCCTAGCTCACGCCCGTTTGGGGGAAACTGTAGAGCAGCCTGGGCTCCCCATGCTAACCTTCTCGTTTCCTGCTCTCCAGTTTTCTAGTGGGTCTCAACCCGCCGACAGCAACCAGCAGTTACAGCAGGCCCTGGAAGAGCAGGCCCGGCTGGAGGCACGTATGGAGCAGGTGAGGCCTTGCGGGGTGAGAGGTGTGGAGGCGGGAAGACCCCAGGCGAGCAGGAGCTGGTGCGGCCCCGTGGCACCCCCTGACAACCTCTGTGCCCGTTCTCCCAGCTGAAAGACACCCTCAAGCATATGCAGCTGGAGAGAGACAAGTATGCAGAGAATCTGAAAGAGGACAATGCCTTTTGGCAGGAGAGGATGAAGCAGATGTCTGAAAAGGTAAGAGGTGACCCCCCCCCCCCCCCGCCTTAGGTCATTTGATCTTTCTGGGCACCAGTGAAATGGGAAGCCTGTCACTTGCTGTGTGCAGCCAGATGTGGCTGGGTGTTTTTTGTGGGTGGGGATGGAGAGGGCGATGGTCATCTGGCCATCCCAACCTCCCCACCCCCCACTCGCCCATCCCCTCTGTGCTCTGGGCAGATGAACCAGTTAAAGGAGGAGAAGGAGCAGAGCGTGAGTCAGGTGCAGGAGCTGGAGGCCAGCGTGGCCGAACTGAAGAAGCAGCTAGGTAGGCTGGGGCCCGAGCGATCTGGGAACAGGATTGGTGTCAGAGGGCCGGCGAGGATGCCTTTGAATGCCCTGGGGAGGTGGGTGGATGGAAGGGCTCTGTGGCCACGGGAAGGAGGTCTGGACCAGGAGTTGGCAAGCCTGGGTCGAGTGCCCACTGTCAACCACCCAGGGTTGTCTTGAGCATAAGAACATAAAGAACTCTATTCTAAAGTGTCTGGAAAGACTGTACATCCTATGAGTGTGAGGGATTATTGGTCAGGAAGCCAAGGGTTGGGGTGAGGGAACCCAGGTACGAGCTGTGGACCAAGAGGCCCCTGGCTGCTCAGTTGGTAGAACATCCGATCTTGGGGTTCTGAGTTCCAGCACCTTGTTGGGGGTGGAGCCAACTTTAAAAAAGAAAAAAAAGAATAAAGAATAGGAGCTGTGGACCAAAAAGAGGGGTATTTTGAAGGCACAGCGATAAGCCTCTGCCGTGTGCCCCCCACAGCCACCCCCCCTGCCCAGGAGCCCCCAGCAGGGCCCTCGGAGGTGGAAGAGCGACTGCAGGCGGAGGCTGACCGACTACAGAAGGAGCTGGAGAGCCTGGCAGGGCAGCTGCGGGCTCAGGTGCAGGACAACGAAGGTCTGAGCCGCCTCAACTGGGAGCAGGAGCAGCGGCTGCTGGAGCTGGAGCGGGCCGCCGAGTGCTGGGGGGAGCAGGCCGAGGAGCGCAAGCAGATTCTGGAAACCATGCAGAATGACCGGACCACCATCAGCCGCGCGCTGTCCCAGAACCGCGAGCTCAAGGAGCAGCTGGCCGAGCTGCAGAACGGCTTCGTCAGGATGGTGCGCGGCCCTTCCTCGCTGGCCACGTCCTCTGGTGCTGGGCGGGACCTCCACCCTCTCCGGGCCTTTGTCTCCCCGCCTGAAAAAACGGGGCCGGTTGGGGGCAGGGTATGGACCGCATGGGAAATGGTGCCAATCAAGGCAGCCAGCAAGCGCAGGTGCATGGGGTGGGGTCGGTGGGGGGTGGGTTTTCCTGCCTGCCTCTACCTTTCCCTGAGCTGTGCGAGGCAGACACCAAGTTCTGGGGTCTCCAGCCACACTGGGTAGCCGCCGATTCCTTCTCTCCGACCAGAGCAACGAGAATATGGAGATTACGAGCGCGCTACAGTCGGAGCAGCACGTGAAGAAGGAGCTGGCCAAGAAGGTGGGCCAGCTGCAGGAGAAGCTGGCCGAGCTGAAGGAGACGGTAACCCCTGTACCCGTTGGGGAAGCCTGGGAGGTGGACCCCAGCCTGGAAGGTGGCGGTGGGGGCGGGGCCGGGCGGGGCAGTTCTGGCCTGGGGTTCTGGATGGGGGGCGGGGCGCTGACTCCAGAGCCCCTCAGAGCACGGCTCCCTGTTGCTCCTTTGCTCTCTGACTTCGAGAAGTGTGTTGCAGCCCTGGGCCGGAGGTCGTCACCCCGGCTAGAGACCTCAAGCCCACATGAGAGGGGAATGTCTTGGATTCAGCCCTGGCTTCTGACCCCAGCCCCACTGGTCACTCCTCACTTCTCATCTCTCAGCCTCAATTTCCTTAATCTAGAAGGGAGATGAGCCTTTTGCTCAAGAGGTGTTGAGGATTAAATGAAAATCATGCCTGTAAGGTGGGGCTGCGCCTTGGTTTTCCCACTAAAGTTAAAATAGAAAGAAGGTTGTCATGAGGTGTGAAGCTAGGTGAGGGAGGCGTGGGGCTCTGGACAAGGGGCGGTCACTTAGGTCCTGGAGTGAAGAAGCCAGGGGCCCCGGCAGCGCGGCAGAAAAAGCTGTGCCCCTCTCCTACCTCCCCAGTCCTGGCTCAGAATCTGGCAGCCGCCCCCCTCGCCCCCCACCTGCCTCACTCCCAGGGTCCTCCCGCAGGTGGAGCTGAAGAGCCAGGAGGCCGAGAGCCTGCAGCAGCAGCGGGACCAGTTCGCGAGCCACCTGCAGCAGTATGTGGCCGCCTTCCAGCAGATGGCCTCCGACAAGGAGGTGCTGCAAAAGCAGGTGCTGCTGCAGACGCAGCTCCTGGACCGGCTGCAGCACGAGCAAGTTCAGGGCAAGGCGGAGGCCGAGATAGCCCGCCAGGAGTTACAGGAGACCCAGGTGAGGGGCTGGGGGTGCCGGGCCCCCAGGGGCGGGCCTGCGACCTGCACCTCTTCTCACGCTTTCCTGGCCCCTCAGGGACGCCTGGAAGCTGCCACCCAGCAGAACCAGCAGCTCCAGGCCCAGCTGGGCTTTGGGGCTGTGCCTGAGGAAGGTAAGTGGGACCTGCCAGGGGAAGAGGGCGGAGCCCAAGGAGGGGGGCGTGGGGGGCTTGGAGCAGCACAGAACTGAGTTCAAAGGGACCCTTAGGGCGGTGAATCCTCCTCCTCCTCTGGGGATGGACTGGGCTGGCCCAAGGTTGCTCTGGGAGGCGGGGCAGAGCCGGGCTTTCCTCCCTGGCCTGCTCCCCCTCCCCCGTCGGGTTGTCTGAGGCCCCTCTGGCTGCCTCAACAGGAGACAGACTGGACAGTGAGGAGGAGGAAGGGAAGGCAGCCCCGCCGAGGCTGAGCATGCCCGAGGACCTAGATAGCCGCGAGGCCATGGTGAGCGCTCATCCCTGTCCCACCTTCCTGCTTCCCTCTGGCCCCCACCCGCCTCCGACTCCCTTCTCACCTCTTGGTCTGGCTCCCTCGATTTCTCTTGACCCCCAACCCCCACCCGCTGGGAGCCGATGGTCTGCCCTTGCGCCTCCTCGAAACACCAGGTGTGTCCACCGGGGCAGAGAGGCGCTCCTCTGTGCCTCCTTCCTGCTCCATGCCCCCATCCCTAACTTCCCCCACAAAGGCACACGTGCACACATCTTACCCGCAGGTGGCATTTTGTAACTCGGCCTTAGCCAGTGCCGAGGAGGAGCAGGCGCGCCTGCGCAGGCAGCTGAAGGAACAGAGGCTGCGCTGCCAGCACCTGGCTCGACTGGCGGCCCCTGGGCCCCTGGAGGACAGCGTACCTGGGGAGACCCACCAGGCCCTCCAGGCGGCCATGGACAAGCTGCAGGTGAGTGAGTCTGCCTGGCCTGGCCCAGGGGCAGGGAGTGGGGGGTGGGGGGATGGCTAGGGCGGACTGCCGAGCCCTGACCCCCGCGCCCTGACCCCTGCGCCCCACACACCGAGCCCCACACCCTGAGCCCTGTGCCTCGACCCCCGCACCCTGACCTGATGTCCCGAGCCCCGTGCCCTGATCCCTGCACCCTGAGCCCCGACCCCGCGCCCTGAACCCTGTTGCTGTGGCTGCAGAGCCGCTTCCTGGAGCTCATGCAGGAGAAAGTGGACCTGAAGGAGCGGGTGGAGGACCTGGAGCATCGCTGCATCCAGCTTTCTGGAGAGACAGACACGATTGGTGAGCTGCATGGCCGGCCCCCAGGGGTGGGGGGAGCTCCGTGAGGGGTCGGAGAACCTGAGCCTCAGCCCGTCTGCCCCGCAGGGGAATACATTACCCTTTACCAGAATCAGAGGGCCGTGCTAAAGGAGCGGCACCGGGAGAAAGAGGAGTACATTAGCCGACTGGCTCAGGACAAAGAGGAAATGAAGGTGGGCCCTCAGCGTCCCTGGGAGCCGAGAGGAGCGGTGGGGGCAGGGCTAGAGCTGGGGCTCAGCACCTCTCCCTCCAGGTCAAGCTGCTAGAGCTGCAGGAGCTGGTGCTGCGCCTGGTGGACGAGCGAAATGAATGGCAGGGCAGGTTCCTGGCTAGCGCCCAGAACCCTGCTGGGGAACCCACTACAGCACCCCCAGCCCAAGAGCTTGGCACTGCCAATAGCCAGGGTGGTGAGTAGCACCCAGGGGCTGGCGGGCGGTGGGGGAGGGCTTGCACAGCACTCAGAGTCCCGCCCTTCTCTCTCACCCCCCCCTCTCCCCCGCACCCAAGATGATCTCCGTGAAGTGAGCCTGGCTGACAACGACAGTGTGGAGCCTCCCCAGGGCGAGGCCCTGCCACGCCACACTGGCGCCGAGAACCCCACCGCGCAGCAGATCATGAAGCTGCTGTGCGAGATCCAGAACCCCCGAGAACGCCCGGGCTTGGGCAGCAACCCGTGCATCCCCTTCTTCTACCGGGCTGACGACAACGACGAGGTGAAGATCACAGTGGTCTGAGGAGCCGACACTGGCACACAGAGCCTAGAGATGTGGGGCTGGGGCTCTGCCCCCACCCTGTCCCCACCCCCCTTCATTCCTTCCCAGTCCCCTTTTATCCTTCGACTACCAAGACAAGACCCCTGAGAGGGGTGTGGTGAGCCCCCTAGCGGGGGAGACATACACATGCAGACCCCTTGCCGCCTTGGCAACGCTGTATCTTTATCTCTGGGCTGTTCAGGGTTCCAGAAAAACAAAGAGCCAGAGGCTCAGTGAATCTAGTTTATTTAGGAAGCTGCCTTTCTCGGGGAGCAGGGGCTTCCTGGCGGCCTCCTCACCCCCATCAAGTAGTCCTTCATTTTGAGGGGCTTGTGCATCCTCTATTCAGAGGCACTTTGGGGCACAAGTGCCCCCCACTGTCCAGCCAGATGACTGGGCAGCACTCTCCCAGGCCTCGGGGTGTCAGGGCTGAGGCCAAGCAAAGGCATAAGCATAAGCTGGTGGCGGGGTGGGCTCCCTCCCCAGTGTACATACTTATCTGTGTAACATTTTGTATATTCTGGGGATAGGGCAGCTCCTGTATCATAGCAGAGGTTGGAACTGGCAAATGGGGAGAAAATTCTATTAAATATTTGAATATAGGGAAACTTATTTATTGATAGCATAGGGCAGAGAGGACGGGAACGGGGCCGGGGTCCTGCAGGGGTAATTCGACTCCTGTTTTGCTTTTTATTTCGGAATAAATGGATTTAGCCATACTGCCTGGCCTTGCATGTGCCTCTTTCCAGTCACTGGTCACTAGGTCCCAGGGTCTGTGCTGCAGGTGCTGAACAGGAAGCAGGTCTTGCCAGCAGAGGGCAGGCTTCTGGATTGTGCAAAGCGCGCCCCCACCCCCCCCATGTGTCTGAGCCTGCCCAAAGGAGCTGTTAGAGATGGCCCAGCTCTGTCACTCTCCCGCTGCTTGGGGAAGCCTGGGGGATCTCAGGTGGACTCAAAGGTGGTGGGGGATACTCCTGCCCTAATGGCCAAGAGGCTCAGAAGCCTGATCCAGCCCTGGGGAGGGGCAGGCAAGGTCCCAGCACTCAAGTGTGCTGACTTCCAGGTCAGGCAGTTACTGTGGCATCACCCTGCCCCTCTGGTGGCCTGTTGTCCCGTCCCTCTGCAGTGCGTGCCAATGCCCCTAGTCCTCCCTCCAGGCTGAGTTGGTGGCCCTGCCCTCTGGTGGGCAGAGCAGGCTTCCCAGGATAAGGCCCTGAGTGCTTTCCCAGTAGGCCTTGGAAGGGACGGGGCCTTTCTTTGCCACTCCTCACAGCACACCAGCAATGGCTAGGCCCTTCCCTACTGCGTCCCAGGGTGTGAGCCTTCGCCTATCCCGGAACTCCACAAAGAACACAAGCCAACAGAGGACGGTTTCCCATTGTCTGGATGGGTTTTATTCTCAGCCAAGAGACAGCAAGACTGGTGGTGGTCGGAGAACCACACAGCCGCCGGTGCGGTACCCCCGTGCTCGGCCGGGGGAGGGACGGAGAGGTGGCCGACCACGGGCTGGGCGTGATGGGGAGGCTCATTAGAGGTGGCACACATTGGAGAGGGGGTGTCAGGGTGACAGTGTTCCCTTGCTGTTGGGCCACAAGACTCCTCAGGGACAGCATGGTGATTGATTCCCAACACTAGCGGCGAGGCTGTGGCGGCCATATATGTGTGTGTGTGTGTATATATATATATGAATATTTATAGATATTTATAGAATGAGGGAGGAGCAATACCACAGAGGGGGCACAAGTTTTCACCAACATCACGCCTGGATGTGTCAGCTTCACCACTACAATGGACTAAGTCACAGATGAAGGGGGAGGCTTTAGGGCTGGGGAGCCACTGTCAGGTCACAGGACAGCCGTCCAGGCAGGCTTGGAAAGGGAGGTCTCCGAGGAATAGAGGGATCTGGTTAGAGGTCGAAGGGGGGCCTGGGGCTCTCAGGACGGGATGGACTTGCCTGACCCGATCGGCTGGCAGTTGGAGAGAAAGCAAAGAGAGAACGGAGAGAAGGAGGGAGAGAACTGGTAAGGTGAGCGATGCCAGGCCCGGCGGGCAGGAGGGGAGGGCAGGGGGAGAAAACGAAGCTGAGGGTGTGGGCAAGGGTTCTGGAATGGAGGAGAGAGATGAGAAGGGGAAGGGGGGACGAACCGGACATGAACGGGGGCCACAGCTTCCCGGGGGGCGGCCCTCCCCTCGCCACGCACGCTGGTCTCTCATCTCATACCCCACCAGGCAGTGCACCCACAGCTCCAGACACATGCTCGGCCCCTCTGCCTTCCCTCTTTCTGTGCCCCCCTCCCCCGTCTTTAACGTACTGGCCCAGGGCCACCCCTAGCCTTGGAGTGTGGGGCTGTGTGCCCCATGGCCACAGCTGCCAGTCCTCATGGAGAGAGACAGGAGAAAGAACACTGTTGGAGCCAGGAGGGCGAAGCTACAAGGATGGCTGGAGGGGGCACTGGAGACCCCTCTGGGCGGGCAGAAAGCCCGGAGTCCTCAGAAGGGACCCTGGGGAGGCAGGGAGGTCAGGCAGCCGGATGCCAGTGGCCACAGGCTTATAAGTCTAAGAGGGGAGCCTCAGCTGGTCGGGGGACCACAGGTCGCGTAGGTGAGGCTGGGCCCTTCCTGCTGGGGAAAAGCAGAAGAGCAAGAGTCAGTGGCAGGGGCAAGTGGCAGGTGGGTCGCGGGGTGAATGTGCGGCCCAGACGTGGTGGGACTCAGAGAAACTGACTTGGCGCAGGTCAGCGGACACCTTTGTCTCCTTGGCCGAAAAGTGTAGGTCACCCCTAGACGCAACCGGCCCAGGCCCATGAGCCTGTGGACTGGCTCTGGTGCTCCGTCCAGGGCCGCGAAAGCTGTGGTTGTCGTGCCTTAGCAGCCATGACACCGCCAAGGAGGCAAAGAAGGGGCTGTGTGACCCTGCCTCACATGTGAGGTGTGGACGGGGCCCTCCAGCTTTCAGAAATCAGCAAACAATCAGAGGCTTCACCCCAGATTGCAGCTCAATTGCTGGCTATCTGATGGAGGAGATGGGGCTCTGACCTCCTCTGCCCTGTCGTGGATTCAGTTCCCAGAGCTCCCGGCCCCAAGAGCACAGCTCAGATGGGGGAATGAGCATGGCATTCCCAGGATGAAGTTCCAAGGCCTCTGGCTGGCTGAGTCCAGCCCCACGCACAATGCCCCCCCCCCCCCGCCGCGTTCCCTGCCTCTACACCATAAACCATGAGCTCTTTGCCCTCTCTGATGGCTCGAGAGAGCACCCAGTTCTGCCAGCCTGGGTGCAGAGCCCGTCCCAAGAGCTCCCCAGGCCCAGCCATGGAGGTCTTGACCAGTGGCACTGAGTCCCGAGGCTCGCTGTGAAGGGAGGTGAGAGAGCCAGCTGTCAGCAAGGACAGAAAGAGGAAAGAATAAGTCTGGAGCTGCAGAAGGGAGGGGGAGGGGAGCCTGGCTCTGAGGTCCCAGGGGCGCCCCCCAGTGTGGAGCTGGTGCAGCGGAGGGGGGGCAGACACACCACTCATGCAGCAGGCAGAGAGGCATGTGTGTACCTACCGTGCCTGACGCTCCTCAGGGGTCACTGATAGTGATTCTGAAAGACAGCACGAAATCAACATGGCAGTTCACACGCACAGACGGGGCAGGCCTTCGGGTAGAGTCACGCACACGCACACGCCCGGGCGTGCACACACATGCTGTGAGGCCCTACGGCCCTGCATGCACACGCTGACACACATGCCCACAAACAACACGCATACGCACACCTCCCCCGCCCCCCGCTGCCCAGCACCCTCACTGGCCGGCACGTGCAGCACGGATCCGGGGCATGCAGCCACTCTGCACATTGAAGCACACGCGTGGGCTGAGTCACAACACAGAAGCTCGCCCGTACACAGGAGGCGTTTGCACCAGCTCCCTGCACACTTGTGCCTGGCGTGCTCAGAGGGCCACCTGCAGTGCTCCATAAGGGACGGGTCTTGCTTTCTTAGGGTCCAGCTGTCATTTCTCTGCCCAAGAACCTCCCATGGCTCCCTAGTCCCCGCAGCATTGAGCCTCGGGAAGACAAAGTCTTCTGTGAACTTTTAGGTTTTGCAGCCACCCCACTGTGCCCAGGGCATCCTTTTCTTATTCTTCCTCATTCCATCTGCACTCTCCTCTGGCCAGCGGCTCTCCTCAGTGCATCCCACGCTAAACCTTCGCCCACACCGCCGCTCCGTTCCCAGATGCCCCTGACTTCTCACCACCTGAGTCTTATCCCAGTCGGCCCCCAGACCTCCCCCATGTCAAGCTGTCTTGAAGCTTCCCAGACTGTTCTCATCCCCGAAGCAGGGGCGTGACTTGCTAAGTGTTTCCTGTGTGTTTTTGCAAGACTGGAGTTAGAGCAGGTGCCAAATCTTCCTCTTCCCCTAGTCACACCTCAGCGCACACCTGAGAGTGCCAAATTCCCTTAAGAGTCTGAACACACGAGGGAAGTTAGCAAGGTGTTCCTACAGCCACATTTTCACTTCATGCGGCTCCTCTACAGTCACTCTCTCTCTCCCCTGATCCTCACGCCAACCCTGGGAGAAAGGCAGAATGTGAAGTATCATGTGGTAGAAGGGACACTGAGGCCCTCGTAGGGACAGTGACTTGCTTACAGCACAGAGTGAACCAGAACCTCTGGGCTCCAGTCCAGTGCTCTGGACCATTGCCCTGCTGCCTGCTTTACTCCATCTGCTTTGGTCATCAGATCACCGTCGAAGCAAGTCCCATCTCTGCTCCATTTGGGTTCATGGGAGCTAGACTCATGAATGCGAGGTCCTACCCTCCAGCCATCAGGAAACACAGGGTGGGTGCTATTGGTCTGATGTGCTCTTCCTCAGAGAATGTGGCCCGTGGAAACAGGGACTGAGATATCAGAATGAGCTTCCTTGAAAAAGGGCCATGAATCAAGAAGGCAAAGCTAAGGGATGAAGTAGAATTCTTTGCCCTGGAAATCTCTGGGAATGGGGCAGCCCTTCACCCACTGCTCCCCCCTCCCCCACCATGTTGGTCCAGGCCAGGTAGAGGCAAGGGGGAAAGAAGAAAGCCATTAGACTGCCTTATCCCTCCCAGTCCCCTTTTCCAGAGGCTCCCCATCCTAGCCCCGAGCCGGAGCGCCATTCTTACACTCACACCCGTGTGCACGCCCCCACACACATCACACACGTTACTGGTCACAGTCACAGCCTGGCCTCTGTTGCTGTGGGCCAGAGGCCAGTCATCTCCCTTGGGAAAATTCAAAAAGTCAGGACACAAACGCCACATCTGGAGAAGATCTGAGTTCAAATCCCCAGACCTGAGGTGGGTCATTAGGGGCTGGGAGAGAGAAGTTGAGGGCGGAATGGAGAACGGAGGAGAGCGAGGAGAAAGGAGGGACGCAACAGTGGGAGAGAGAAGTGAAAAGGGAGGGAAGCGCCATGCAAGTGCTGGAAAGAAGGGGGCAGGTGGGATGAGTCCCACGGCCACCTCCGCAGAAACGACCACCTCCGGGACTCAGCGCTCCCTGGGGGGCAGGCTCCGCCAGCCCTCGGCCACACCTCCCGTAGCTCGGGCACCCACGTCCGAAGCGCCCTGGATGGAGAGGGCCGGTTCTGGCCCCACCTCCCTCCCGGCTACGCCCGCCCGGTGGTCTCTTCCGACGCTGACAGCCCCTACTCACCTGGGGACCCCGGGCGGGGCGCGGTTGGGGCGCGAGGGCACCTGAGGGGGCGGACCGAAGGGGTCAGGGGAAGCCCCCGGCCTGGAGGGCACGGGGGGCGCCCCCCCCAGGGCGGACCCAGCAGGCGGAGGCCCAGGAGCAGGGCCCCGCGACCCGGGCCGGGCTGGGGGCACGGCGGGGGCTCGGCGCTGCGGAGTGGGGCTGGACGTGGGTGACCTGCGGGCGAGAGGGTGCGGAAGACAAGGAAGGGAGAGGTGAGCAGCTCCGCCCCACCCTGAGGCCACGCCCCCAGCCCCGTGCCAGTCACGCCCATGCGCGCAAGCCCCGCCCTGCCGCGCCCAACGCATTCCCAGAATTTAAGGGCCGCCTCCGGTGGCTCTAAAGTTCCAGCTCCACCCAGCCCCGCAGCCAGCGCTTCACGGCAAGCCCCGCCCCGCGACAAGCCCCGCCCATTTCTAAGCCCCGCCCCCTGCTCCAAGTGGGAGCCGCTCCGGTGACGCGGGCGCGCCACTGCCCGGTCCCGGCCCTCCTCCCGCGGGCCCCGGGCTGGGGGGCTTTGGGGCCGTGGGGGCCGGCCCTGGTACCTGCGTCCGGCCGGTACGCTCTGCACCTGCAGCCAGGAGTCGTCCACAGGCGGGGGCATGGGCGTGCTGACAGTGGTCGTGTTGATGTCGCCGATGATGCTGAGCGCCTCCTTCAGTGCGTGGTACATGCGCAGCATCTCGTCGCGCCGCTGCGCCTGCTCCGCCGACTCCTCCATCAGTGTGTTCTGGTCCCCGCACGAGTACAGGTTGGCCAGCAGCTCTGAGAAGATGAATTCCTTCGTCTGCGGGCAAGGAAGTGAAGAGAGGTTGAGACCCGACACCAGCACTGGGACCTGACTGCCCCGTGGGACTGTGCGCTGGACTGAGAACTCGAACTCGGTCCGGGGGTGGGGGTAGGGGTGGCGGGTAGGGAGGTGTCCTAGCATTGCCACCACCTTCCGCTCCCCATCGATTCCCTTTCTCCGTCCTTGCCCTTTTCTCAGATGGTCCAGAGAGGAAAAGTGACCTGTTCAAGGTCATAGATTTGGGAGAGCACCCAGGGCCTATCATGCAATCAGGACACCTAGTTGCTCAGCTGTTTTCCAGCCTCAATTTCCCCATCTGTAAAATGGGGCATTTCCACCCTTTCCAAGGACTTGCATGCTCCACTGGGCCAAAGTAAGGTGAACGACAGTTTAAATTTTCTGAGCCCTTGTGTCCCTGGATTGGATGAAATGTGGGGGGTGGGGTGGGGAGATAATGTTCTCTTTAAACTCTGCAGGTGCTATCTGGCCCAGGCTTTGGGATATTCATGGAGAGGCATTGAGGTTTTTTTTATGCCGTAGGCCTGTGTCTTACTTACTCGTTACTCAGTGATATATTGAGTACCTACTATGTGCCAGGCACTGTGTTACTCTGTACTTGATATCCCTTTAATTCTCAACTCTATTATTATCCATGTTTTACATATAAGAGAACAGAGGCTCAGAGAGGCTAGTTGACAGAAAGTCACACAGAATTTGTGGCAAAGCCAGGATTCAAACACAGTACGAATTCTCTGGCGGCCATGCTTTTTCACTAAGCCATGGGTGGTAGTGGTTCTGTGGGGTATGTGTTTAACAACATGGTCTGGGAGTTCTCAAAAGATGTTCCTAGTCCCTTTTGGAAAACATTTAAGAACATTTGTAACGACTTAGGTATGTGAATGGACTAAATAATATAAGGAGCTCACATCTGATTTCTTTTGGACAGCTCTGGTGTGGACCTATACCTGTCACTCTAGACCTGGTCCCATGGGGTCGGACCTGTGCCTCCCCTAGGCCAACCTGCCTGCTGCTTCCCTGGTCCCAAAAGAGCACCCGCCACCCACGAAGTGTTGCACCCACATTGTTGATCATGAGATGCATGATGGTCTTCGGCATGAGGTCCCTCACGGTCTTGTTAACGATGGCCATGTATGAATCCACAAGGTTCCGAATGGTCTCCACCTGCCGCTCCAGCTGTGGGTCCATGGAGTGCATGAAGCTGTCCGAGCCATCCTCCTCAGTCTCGCTGGCCTGCCATTGAGCACAGAGGGCGTTAGGGCAGCCGGGCCCTTGCAGCCAGGCTCCAGGCACCCCCAGGGTCTTGGCCCCTCCCAGGGTGGCCTGGAACACTGAGGCACAGGGAACAAATGGCCTGATCACACAGATGCCGACTCCCCCAGACGCTCTGCCTCTTAGGAGTCCAGGCCTTGTTCAGCCTTATCTCAGCTCTCAGTCTAGTGCCTAGAATTTGCCTCAGTTTCCCAGTCCATTGATTAGAAAAGGACCTTTCCAAGATCCCTTCCTGATTCTAAAGAACTGGCCAGAGCTCCTGCCAGGCCGGACACCTGGCTGAAGGCGAGGGAGGGGCGCACTCACTTTCTCCTTGTCCTGGGAGGTCCACGCCAAAGGCATAGAGGTCACGACACCAGCATTGCCACCACCGCCGCCGCCGCCGCCACCAGCAAGCACAGCCGAAGCAGACACACACCAGGAGGAAAAGGGGAGTGAACTCAGGGCACTCTACCCCAACTCTAAACAACTCTAGACACCGCCACGGTGAAAGAGGAGGAAAGTGAAGTAGCCACAAGAAACCACCATTATATGAAGGGGATGCGGGAAACGCCATCCGTGGCAGAGGACGGTCATGTAAAATGGGCATTGGAGCACTGGGAGGAAGGCTTAACCCTGACCCCGCCCCGGGACAGGTGCGGGGGGGGGGGACTGCGCTGTTTATGAGCCCATAAGGGCTGAGGATGGTGACCCAGGACCCCTTATTACAGGTAGTTTGCCCCCTCCCTGCCCTGCCACTCACCCCGACACGCTCGGGATACACGCCAGCCCTCAGGAAGGAGGCCTTCCAGCTATCCACCTCCTCCTGAGTCTCACAGGCCAGCTCCAGCTGCCGGTAGTCCTTGTAGACGTTCCTGCAAGGGCGGTGTGTGTGTGTGTGTGTGTGTGTGTGTGTGTGTGTGTGTGTGTGTGGAAGGTGTGAAACCCATTCACCCACGTGGCTAAGGCCATGCATGGACTGGGGTCAACACGCCTGGGCTCCAGTCCTGGCTTTGTCATTTCCCAGCTGTGCAACCCTGGGCAAGTCTCCTCCCCTCTCCAAGCTTCAGTTTCCTGGTCTAGAAGTCGGGTTAATGCTGAGGACTCCTACCTCTCTGGGTCATTGTGAGGACTCAGTGTAAAATGCTCTATTAAAAAGCGGGGGCTGGGCCCTCAGAAGAGTGGCGTCCCTGACCAGGCAGCCCCAAACGGCTCCCTCCCTGGCTCTCTGGGGACCTTCCTGATGGCAGCTGTACGGAACCCTCATCTCGAGTGAGGGGAAGCCCACAGGAGTCAGTCCTGGCTTGGGAGGGGAGAGAATGGTTATTGATTGTCACGGACTCCACAGGACACTGAGCAACGGGAAGGGGACCAGGCCTGATGGGCTCTTCGTTGTCCCCAGTGCCTGGCAGAGTATCTTATGCAGAACAGGCACTAACCGAGTGACTGGAAGGGGAGGAGCAGGGGAGGGAGGGGAGGAGGCAGGCGGGAAGGGGGAAGGAGATTTTGACATGAAATCAGCACAGAGTAGGAACTGAGCAAATATTTGTCAAATGACTGACTTGCTGCAGGGCTTGGGGTGGGCCCCTCTCCTTTCTGCTCAGCGAGGGTGGCTCGGGGCTCGCAGCGTCTGGGGACCCACCTCTGCTCAGTGTTAAAGAGGGCAAAGATATGCTTGCTTGACATGAAGCCTTTCTCCACATCCCTCAGCTTCAGGTTGTCCACGGACAGCATGTACTTCTTCTCTTTCTCCTGTGGATAGAGATAGGTAGCAGGGGTGAGGTTGGCACTGCTCTCTGCCGCGCCTCACACCCTAAGAGTCCTCCGTGCTGGGGGCGGGGGGGCTGGGGCTGTGGAGCCCCAGAGTGGCCCTGAGCTCCTGGGTGCCAGGGCACCCTGCACTGAACAGGTGCTGTCTGAAAAGAGCCTGGCCATGGAGCCCTGGGCCTGCTGAGCACCTCTGGTCCCCAGTGACATTCAGCCCATTCCCCAGAGCGCAGGGTGGCAAGACTGAGAATGGTTCCCGATCCCACCTCAAGGGAGCCCCGGAGGCGGCCCAGGCCAGCCCCAGCCAGGGACCCCGCACTCAACCTGGCCTGGCCAAAAGAGACCCGCTTTGGATAAGCTGCTGACTTCATTTCCTGACTGTGGAGACAGAGAAGGGGACCCCTCTCCCCCAGCAGCCCCAGCGGCTTCAAAGGGCTGGCTCAGCCCACGCCCCCCAACCCGCCCATGTGTTAGCAATCAGGTGCACGGCGCAAACCCGGAGGTGGGACATCCGTGTGTGCAACGCGTGCGTGCTTGTGTGCCTGTGCGAATGCCTGCCGGCCCCGGCACACACACTGTCACCACCGTGTATGTGCACCCGTGTGGCTGTGTCGCCTATGTGTGCGTGTGCACACGTGTGCCCGTGTGAGCGTGTTTGGGTTGAGGCGGACGTGTGCACACTTTTGTAGATGCGTGTAGCAACTGTAAATACCTGTGTGGTATGGAATGTGCCTGTGGGCCACTCTGTGGGCACCCAGATTTAGGTGTCTGGCTTGTTCAATGTGATCGGTTTGTCTGCAGCCCCCTGGGAGGAGTGACGTGTATCTGTGGATGCCCATGTGGGTGCCAGCCCGACGTGCGCGCGGGTAAGCCTGCCATGGGCGGAGATCTGTCTGTAGACTGCTAAGTTCAGGGGAAGGCCCCGGGGATCCGTGGAGGATATAGTCCAGGATAGCGCCCTGGGAGGAGGAGAGGGTTTCTGCTGCTGGGACCCCACTTGCCCACACACCACGGAACCCATGTCCTGGCCAGGGGGGAGGGGCAGGCAGCAGAGGACGCCTATGTGGATCTCAGGGACTCAAGGCTTGGGCGGAAGCCTCGACCGGGATCACGGGTTGGGGGCTGGGTTTAGGAGGACCTTGCTCCCCAGTCCTGGCACCATCCTGCCCACCTCCTTCTGCCCCCAACACCCGCCTGGCCCGTCCAGCCACATAAAGCCTTCTTTATGCCAGGCGGGTGGCCAGGAGCCCCAGAGGGTGGCTGGGGGAGGAGAGGAGGAAGTTGCACACACGGCCAGGGAACATCTGGAAGCGTTCGAGGGAGGCCCTGCCCCCCCCCACTCCTCCCCCCCATCCTGCGCTCCGCTCTGGGGTTGGACTCTAGGTAGGAGCGGCCTCCTCCCCTCACCCCTCCCTTCCTGCTGGCCGGCCCCCTCCCCAGGCCCCTCCTTCCCAGCCACAGCTCCCGCTCACCCCTGCCACGTCAAAGGAGGCAGAAGGGGAGACGGGAGCAGAGAGGGACCACGGGCGGGCTGGGCTGGGCTGGGGCTGGGGGGCCTCAGATCTCCAGGAGATGGGGCCGAAGCTCCCGCCCGCCGGACAGACACTGCTGCCTGGATGGACCAGAGGACACCTCCACTCCGTCTACCCAGTGTTTAGACTATCTGTTCAGGACTCCCAAATTGTACAGTAGTCTGCACATTGGTTAGGCTGGGCTGGGTTAGACCCTCGGCGCCGCCGCCGCCGGACAGCTGGACGGACCTCCACACGGCCATCCCAGAACCGGAGTCCGGAGCCGGGGCAGGGGACTGGAGGGGGGCGGTTGGGAGGGATGCTGGGAGGCGGTGCAGAGGGAAGTGGGGGCACCCTGCTGTGAGACGGGATGGGGGTGCTGATGGGTGGCAGAGGAAGAATGGAGAAACTGGGGGGGCAGTGAGGGCTGGGGATTTGGGCAGCCGCCTGTCTGCCCAGAGGGCCACCCAAGTCCCAGAGACCAGAGGGCTGGTGGCTGGGTAGAGAGGGGACAGATCACACTCGCCACAGCCCAGACCACCTCTGTGTCCCCAAGGTGTTCTAGAGCACAACGCCGCTCCCATCCAGCACACACACACACACACACACACACACACACACACACTCAACAACTCGACATGTACACTCCCACAACTCAGGCATATACAGTCCCACACCCAAACTAAAATCCCACATCTGTGCCCCTTGCACATCTGAAGCGCACACACGTGTGCACAAACACGCACCCTCACAATGGAACGCCAGCTCTCTCCCCTCCTTACGTCCCAAGTACGTGTGTATTCTCGGGTGTTCCACATGCACACCCTCCCTCCTTAAGTCCGCATACACCCATCTTCACTTGTACACCGGGCACGGGCACACACGTCCCAGAGTCAGACCTCAGGCACACACCGTCTGCCCCCAACACACCTAGATGCTCACACCCCAGACACTCTCCCACGACCCCCCCAACATCCACCAGCCTCACACACCCCACCTCCCCACTCACTGCCCTCCCCCAGCCCACCCACACCAACTCCCACGCGCGACTCCCACACACAACCCGACTCGAATGTACACACAAAGCTCAACGAGACCCAGTCACAGGAGGACAGGGCCCCTCTTGGATACGGTTCCCTGCCGTGTGGCCCTCAGCCCCAGGTCCCACGGTCCCCTGGCCTGTGTAAGGAGCTCGGCACAAGGGCACCAGGAGCTCTGGGGCCAGCAGTCAGGACCCCCCGCCCATGAGGGGTGTAGGCAGCCTGCCTGGGCGACAGAGCAGGAAGCACCCCCCTCCCCGCGTCACGCCACCTCACACTCCATCCCTTCCAGGGGCCCCATGCTCCGGGAGAGGCCAGCGTTGGGGTAATGAGGTCCAGATGGCTTGGCGCCCCAGCCAGTGACGACAGAGGCCCCGGCCCAAGATGGGGGCGGGGGGCTAGCCCAAGACGACTTGGAGGGGGCAGCGATCCAGGAGGGGGCTTGGAGACCAAAATCACAGCCCCCACCCCAGCCCGACTCCCCCACGGAGAGCGCCCTCTCCTCTAAAAGCTTCCTCAGGAAGAAGGTCCCCTCCCCCACTCGGTGGCCAGCTGGAGTTCATTACCACAAGCCCCCCCCCCAGCCCTCCCTATTCTCTCTGGTCACCTCTGGAATCCAGATGTGGAGGCCAAATAGACTCATTCTTAAAGGAGCCCGGCAGCAGGGGAGGGAGATGGCAGGAGCTCCGCCTGCCCCTGTGGGCAGGGAGGGGTTTTACGTGGCTCCCCGACAGGGCCCCGTCCCTCCTGGCCCCTCCGCCTAGAGGCACTGGGGGACTTCTCTTGCCCTGCTGGGGTGCGGGGGACTGGGGTGTAGGGGTTAACAGGGCGTCTGCAGCTGGACGCGCGTGTGTCATAGGCCTGTGCGGGCCACGGGGGAGGCGGCACGCCCTCTGAGCAGGAAAACAGGAAGGCTATGGGGCTGGTGGGGTCAGGGGGGTGCCCAGCACCCCTGCCCACCGTCTCCAGGGCGCTGAGCCCCAGGCTTCCCGGTCCTGATAAGCCATCTTCTCTATCCAGCCTGGATGAGCTCCCAGGATTGCCAGGATGCTCGCAGCCCACCTCCATCCAAGGGTCTTTGATGGGATTTAAAAAAACCCGTTTGTTTGTCGGGTGGTTCTGTCTACTCCAAGCCCATCGTGGTGTCTGAGCCTCACTCCCTGACCCACCGGTGGCCCTTCCCTTACCTCGTCATCCTTGTACCAGGACAGGTTCTCGGCCGTCAGCACAAACCAGTACTCCTTGGAGCCCCCCTTCATGATGCCAATGTTGTTGATGGTCAGCCAGCCCTTCCGGATGACCTGGGGGGTGAGAGGGCAGGGGGTCAGTGGGCAGAGGCCTGGGTTCCCTGCACAGGATGGGGTAGGCAGAGAGAGGTGCTCCAAAGCCCAGCCCTCCTCTAGCTCTTGGAGGCCTGGCCGGTCAGAGCAGGCCAGACCTGCTCCGGTTTGAACCGCAAGTGAACAGACTGGAAGATGGAGGAAGGCAGAGATCGGCTTAGGGTAAAGGGCCTTCTGACAGCTACAGCCATCTGAGTAGGGGATGAGTTCCCCACTGCTCAAAGTGTGCAAGCGGAGTTGAGGTGGCCAACGGGGCAACATGATTCTGAATGTCTTTTTAGCTCCAGATGCACTTTATCGTGAGACTTGCTTCTGACCACAAGGGCTTTGCCTGTGCTGCTGCCGCCGCCTCGGCCTGGAACGCACTTCCCCGCCTGCTTGCCCGCCGAGGTCCTCAGCGCCCCCCATGTACCAGCTCGGCAGGCACATTCTCAGGCGGGCCGTCCCTGGCCCCCCAGGAGTCAGGACCCCCGCTATAGTCTTTATTGTCTTTTATCACTCCCCTCTGGGACAATGGCTGAGACTCAAAAGTGTGTGTGTGTGTGTGTGTGTGTGTGTGTGAGAGAGAGAGAGAGAGAGAGAGAGAGAGAGAGAGATTATCTGTTGACGCCTGTCTTGCTAAACTGTGAACTCTTGCTCACTGGTATATCCCAGCACCTTGCCGTGCACTTGGCAGATGGGAAATGATCAATAATCATTTGTGACATGAATCCATGAATGCAACCATAGCAGGGTTCACGGGGTCTTTGGCCTCAGGCTCTGGGCAGGAGTAGGGTGTTCGGGAGTGGGAGCAAGGGGAAGGGCTGAGCATGAATTGAACAGGCCCCTTCGTCCCTGGGGATCCCAGAGTATCAGGCGAAGGTGTCTTTTCATAGGAGGAAGCTGCTGTCCCCAAGACCATCTTGAGTCATCATCACAGACAGGGCCTGCAGATTCTACTCCAAGGGCAAGGCCACTAAGTAGACCCTAGTGGTGGGCCATACAGAGCATGAGCGAACTCCTTCTGCTCCCTCCCCCAGCCCTGACCTTCCTGGCTTCTCTGAGTGTCCAGAGAAGACACAAGGAGCCCGGGGCTGGTGTGAAGGCTCTCTGGGGTCAGGCCTGCTTCTGAGGACCTCAAAACCCTCCTGGAGCCTTCTTTGATCCCCTCCGGCTTCCCCAAGAACCTTGCAGAGAACCCAAGTCACATGGTGGATCAGTAGCTGCGTAGCTGCCTTAGCCTCTAACAGAAACAAGATAGCCTGGGGCCCCATGACCCCTCTGCCACCCTGTCTGGGTTCGGTGAGGATCCCCCCAGTGTCTCGTCACTGTCCTCAGAATTGAGTCCAAATGCCATGCCCTAGCACTCAGGATCTGACCAGCAGACCTTGTCATGCTACTTCCTGCTCTGACTTACAGCCCTTGTCCTCCCTCGGCCACCCCCAGCTCTGTCAAACCCCCTTCCAGAGCCCCTGCACCAGACACCTCCTGCTCCCCCAGTTGCCACCCTGCCTGGGTCCCGACTGCAGGCTCAGGTCTCCAAGGGGCAGGGCTGTGTAGATGTCACCTGTCCAGGGGTCAGCACAGTGTAGATGTCACTGAGCGTTTGCTGAACCAAATTGCCCTGGGATATTACATTCATCAGTGCCTTCGTTCTGTTGAGCACCTACTGTGTGCCAGGCCCTGGGCTGAAGGCTGAGAATTTGCTGATGGACAAGAGAGACCCAGCCCTTGCCCTCATGGGGTTTGAGAAGGAAATGGCTATGAAGCCAATAATTACACAAACCCCTAGATTACTGTAAAGAAACTATGGCCTCTGGAAAATTCCAGATGAGAAGCAGTGTTCCAGCAGAGATCTAAAGGGCAAAACAAGCAAGGAGGGATATGTCTCTTGATATTTCATTCATCTCCTAACTCTCTGGTAGCGATGGCTACCTTTAAAAAGATTTCTCCCTCATCCATCCATCCATCCACCCATCCACCCATCCACGCATCCATCCACCCATCCACCCATCCACGCATCCATTTATCCATCCATCCACCCACCCACCCACCCATCCATCCATCCATCCATCCAGCAAACATTTAAGGAGCACCTAGTGAGTGCGAGGCCCCCGCCAGCCATTTTCACCCTCCCAGCCCACATGGTCTACCTCTGCCTGAAGTAGATACTTAGCTCATGCGTGCTGATGGGCAGGCTGATGGACAGGCTGATGGACAGGCCGATGGGCTCTGTGTGTGGCTAAGCCTTGCCTCTGGATTCAGAGCATGTGTGGACACGCATGTGCCGGTGTGTGCAAGCAGCTCAAGCCAGAGTGCCCTTTTGCCCCCTGTGCATCCCCACTACACATGGTCCCCTCCTCCCCCTCACTATGTAAGCCAGAGCCCCAGTCCTGGTACTCACCAGAATCTCATCCTGCAAAGAGGTAACCATAGCAACCACGAGAAGCATCGGGAGAGAGGAGAGAGGGTTACTGAGGCGGAGTGGGAGGCTTGTGGCTGGCAGCTGACAGGCTCTCTGGCCCCTGTGAGACCCTTCCCCTCGGGGGAGGGGCCTCTCAGAGCTTGGCGTCCATCTGGCACCCTCCATCCCTCCGGCTGGGGCACTGGGGTTCACTCACCTGGTTCCCTGAAGCCTTCTTCTTGTTCATTTGGTTGCTCCTCTGCTGAGCACTAACGGGGAGACAAGGAAGACTCAGAACCTCTCTCAAGAGGCCCAACTTTAATGCCACTGCTCAGTGGGCACCACAATCAGAGGGTTAGCCCAGCAGGTCTGGGTCCTGCACATACACATGCACGCGCGTGCGCGCGTGCACACACACACACACACACACACATTCACAGGAGGCATCACCTTCACTGCCTAGGGAGCACTCACTTGGCAAAGCCTATGAAGTCCTCATGATTGGTATTCATGTAAGCCAGCTCAATGTCGATGAGCAGCATGACCTTCGAGGATCCCAGTCAGCAGGCGAGTGGGAAAAGTATGGGAGAGTTTTAAAGTGCATGACAAGTTGGAAGAAATGTACTTATAGCACTTACAGAATCCAGCATAAATCAATCAATACTCAGTAATAGTATCCATAATAAATAAGAGAGTTCCTATAAGTCAATAAGTGAAACAGACAAGAAACAAATCAAAATAGAGAACATGAATGCACAATTCATAGAAGAAGTGCAGTAATCAGTAAGGATACGTAAAAAAATGCTCACCTTCATTAATAAAGAAATGTAAATTAAAACAATGAGACTCTTTTATAACCTATCAAATTAATAATAAATATTGATAGTGACCAGTGTGGGCACAACTGTGGGAAGATGGCTTCTCATATACTCTTGGTGGAAGTGTAAATTAGTATCACCTTCTTGGAGGGTAATTTAGAAATATTTAATAATATTAAAATGCACATGTTTATTTCTAGAAATCCATCTATCTATCTATCTAGTAAATAAACTCATCAAGTGAGCAAAGATATATGTCCCAGAGTGTTCAGTGTGGTGTGGTTTGTAATAGAAAAATTGGAAACAAGCGAGTGGCCATCAGAAAGTAAAATAAATTGCGGTATCCTCCAAGCAATAAAGCACTCTCCAGCCATTCAAAAGAATGAGGACGGGGTGCCTGGGTGGTGCACTCAGTGACTCTTGGTCATGATCTTGCAGTTCGTGAGTTCAAATCCCGTTTCGGGCTCTGCGCTGGTGGGACAGAGCCTACTTGGGATTCCCTCTCTCCTTCTCTCTGCCCCTCCCCTGCTTGTGCTCTCTCTCTCTCTCTCTCAAAATAAATAGACAAAACTTTTACAAAATTCAAAAAAAAAGAATGGGGACAGTTTCTAAGTTCTGGCCCGGAAGACCCCCTTTGAAAATGACGAGGGGGAATGGGATTCATAACTGAGTCACGACCAGAGTGACATTCCTTTTTTTGTAAAGTGGAAAAAATAAAATTTGTTTAAATGTTTACTCTTGAGAGAGGGAGAGAGAGGGAGAGTGGGGGAGATGCAGAGGGGGAGGGAGACAGGATCTGAAGTCGGCCCTGCGCTGACAGCAGAGAGCCTGATGCGAGGCTCCAACCCACAAACCTTGAGACCATGACCTGAGCCCAAGTCAGATGCTCAACGGACTAAGCCACCCAGGCGCCTCCAGAGTGACATCCCTGATGCGCGCTGCCGGGTTTTGACCCAAGCCCCACCGCTCCCTGTAATAAGCCTGTGCTCCCTGAGCCTCAAGCTCCACAGAGGAAGACTTTCTGCCTCGCAGGAGGGGTGTAGACACGTGAAATGAGGTCGATCACGCGTCTGACATGTCATGGGCGCTCAGCAGATGTTAGCTACGACAATATCGTTAGAGAAAAAAGGCAAGAGACACAGCAGGGCTGTGGTTATGGAAGATTAGGACAGAACCTGGAATCTGTATGCGCCTAGAAAACAAATGCCCGGGCCTCGAAGGGAACACGCCAAGCTGCTAGTGACGGTTATTTTGTGGGAAGAGCTGGGGGCGGGGAATAGCGAATGAAGGAACGCTTACTTATAATTCAGTTACATCTATACTGACTGAATATTTTATTAATTATTTATCACTTTTGGAGCTAAAGAGATCCATTAGGATTAAAAAACACCCCATCCAGACAAAGATGTGGAGGGCACCATCACGGAGAAGGGGTGGTGAGGCGGGGACGCTGGGAATGGGGAGCCAGAGGTCAGTATAGAAGAAGGATGATCGAGAGAGAGAGAGGGCCGAGTAAGGAGGACTCGCCTGTGAGCTCCGTGAGGACCATGAGGGAGCCTGCTGGTCTCTGCTCCTCCGGGCCCAGAGGCAGCGCTCAGTGACCGTGTTTGTGATGGAATGAATGAATGAATGAATACTAGATAAATGACTACATAAAAGGAAGGGGGGTGGCTATGACAGGTATATGGTGACCCAGAGAAATAGAAAATAGAGAGATGACCAGAGGACTGACCGCCAGATGGTTGAGGGGACGGTGGAAATGTAATATGGCACAGCTCCAGCAAACAGTATGGAAAACAATATGGCGGCTCCTCAAAAAGTTAAATATAGTGTTACCAAAGGATTCGGCAATCCCACGTCTGGATGCATACCCCAAAGAATTGGAAGCAGGGGCTCAGAGAGACATTTGCACATTAATGTTCATAGAAGCATTATTCATAAGAGCCAAAAGGGAGAAACAACCCAAATGGATTAACACTATGTGGTGTATACGTGCAATGGAATATTATTCAGACTTACGAAGGAAGGAAATTCTGACATCTGCTACAATATAGATGAACCTCGAGGAAATTGTGCTGAATAAACTAAACCTGACACAAAAGGTCAATTGTTGGGATGCCCGGCGGCTCAGTCAGTTAAGCGTCTGATTTTGGTTTTGGCTCAGGTCATGATCTTAGAGGTCCGTGAGATCGAACCCCACCTCAGACTCTGCTGGCAGCTCACAGTCTGCTTGGAGCTCGCTCTCCCTCTCTCTGTGCCCTTCCCTGCTCATGCTCTCCTTCCCCATCCCCCACCCCACTCTCAAGATTAAATAAACATTAAGGGGCACTTGGCTGGCTCAATCTGTAGAACACGCAACTCTTGATCTCAAGATTAAATAAACATTAAAAACAATAAAAAACAAAGAGAAGCAGAAAGGAGAGATAAGGGAGATGGAGGCAGAAGAGACAGAATGGGAAGGAGAAGGAGAGCTGGGGGGGCGGGCAGGAGGGACTCACCTGCTCCTTGGTGCGACCCTCACGCTCCCTGATGTGGGTGGTCACGATGCGCTCCATCTCCTCCCGCAGGCGGGGGTACTGCTGGAGCTGGGGAAGGGCGGGAGGCGAGAGAGCCACGTACACAGGGGGCACCGGCGGGGAGCACCCCCACCCCGCCAGAATCCAGGGATCCAGGGGCGTGGGGTGGGAGGCACACACAGAATGCCCGAGATGAGGGGAAGAGAGGCCTGGGGTCCCAGGAAGCTGAAGGCACCAAGCCATGGCCACCCTTTCCCCCAAGTGTAGGACCCAAATGGCAATACTAGGGTCTTTCCGGTTCCAGGCCCTCTTCACTGGCCTACTGGGGCAGCTTCGGGGGGAGGGTGGGTCCGATGGGCAGAAATGCCACGGGGCTCAGCCTGCTGTGCCACCTTGGTAGCAGCCATCTTGGAAACAGACTGTTCGATGGAGGCCTTTGTTTGGAGGACCGGTACCTCCCCAAGCTTTCGCTGACCCTCGGGGCTATCCCTTGTCCTCCCCAAAGCTTGGAGGGACAGTCAGGTGGGGAATCAGGCAGAGAACAGCCTCGAGATTCCTATCCAGGAAGAGTCTGGGGAGGGCAGGGCCCAAGGTGCCAGTTGGCCTCCTGAGTCGGGCTGGGGACAGGCAGCAGTCCTGTCAGAGCTGAGGGAGGGGGCAGGGGAAACAAGCAGGCACACACAGGACATGCAGGAGCCCACAGGCGGGACATGCGAGGGCACAGGGCGGGCAGCATGCGGAGGGGGTGCCAGCAGCATGAGCAGTACCCCGCGGGGGCCTGACTGGGCCCCGGGCCCCCTTGGTAGGATCCACCCAGTTTTGCCTCCCTTTGCATGCCCCGGCCTGGCACCATCGTCCCCAGCGGTGTCCGCCCAGCTCCGAGCTGGCCAGCCGACCTGTCTCTACCCCACAGCTTTGGGGCAGGGGCTCAGCAGCACCCATTTCCCTCTTGTTTTTATCAACTGAGGACGAAGGGGAAATTGCTTCAAACCCTTCTCCCTCTGCCTGTGAACTCTGCCCTCAGCTCAGCCCAGGCTGCTTCATTCTCCTTCAAGACTGTTGGATGCCACCTCCTCCAGGAAGCCTGCCCTGACCACCCCAAGAGCTGGGTTAGAGGCCTCTCTGTGCCTCCTCCCCCAAACTGGATTGTGATTGCCCTTCGAGCAGGGGCAGGGCCAGGCACGAGGCTGGGGCTCAAAGAGGGCATGTTGAAGGAAAGAGAGAATGAATGAAGGATGGATGGCTTTGGCTTCCTTGCCAGGGTGAGGGGACACCGGTTCCTCTGGCTCACGAACAAGCTCCTCCTGGGGAGGGGGCCTTGCCGAGCTGGTGATTGGGAGCCCTCCCACAGGAACCTCGAGTCCCGCTGGCCTGCCCTCCCCACTTGGTGGTCACGTGGGACCCAGGTAGGGCCAACCTCAAATCAGTCCTGTCCCTCTTCCCATGCCTGGGTCAGGCCCCTCAGGTGGATCCTCCTATGTGGGAAGAGACCTGAAGGTTAGCGTGCCTGGGTCACAGGGAGTGATTCTGAGGGCGAGATGGAGGCTAAGGAGATGGGGTGGGGGGCACGGGGAGAGGCAAGAATGTGGGGAAGAAAGTGGCACCCTGGATGCCCAGGAGAGGTAGACGGGAGAGATGGGACATTCCCCCCTCCACCCCGGGCCATCCCATGGCGATGTCAAGGTGTGGCTGATGTGGCCAACACAGGGGACCTGGGGGGCAGGTGACCTGAGACCTGGGGCTGCAAAACAAACAGTGGCTGGACAGGCCTGGGAGCCCCGCTGCCCCACGAGGCCCAAAGAGGGGCTCCTACTTCTCGAAGTCTCCAGCTTGGGGCAGAGATTCAGGACAGAGTACCACCGCCAGAAGGCTTCCTGAGGTGGTCCAGAGCGCTCCCTCCCAGGGCAGGGCTGTGGCAGGGGTGTGGGGGGAGGGGGAGGGGGGGAGGAGCAATTTGCCAAAGACCATGACCAGTTCTCCCACTAACAGCCTGGACCTTACATTCGTCAAGTTTTCCAGGAGTCACACACGACAGGGCGGCCTCAGCCTCTTTGAGGAGTTCTGTTCCCTTTGAGCATCTTTTTCCATTCTGGCTGCCTCGGAGGGTTTCCAGGACTTTTAGCCAGTTTTTTAAAAATGGAACATTTCTCTCTCAGTCCTTGGCTGAGTGAGTGGGGCGGTCAGCTTGGAGCCCACGAATTAGTGGCCAGGGACGCAGGCCCTGGAGCCACATGACTCTTGTTTCAAAGCCAGCCCCTGCCCTGCCGACTGTCCTTAAAAAAGTGACAGCAACCTCCCCGAGCCTTGGTTTCTCCATGCATAAAATGGGGCCGTCACAGCGCCTTCCCTCTTCGGGTCGTGGAGAGGATTGAGTAGTACGTCCCACAGGCGACATTAAACTTGAGATTCCCTCCGGAGAGGAAAGTTGCAATCCCAGTAGGCCTGGGAATAGAGTTGACTATTTAGAAGTCTCTGTCAGGAATACCTTGCTATCAACTTAGAAGACATGGGGAGGAAAAAAATAGACGAAGATGGGTGAATTTTGCCGTGTAAAGAAAAAAGATCATCACTACTCGTTAAATAAGTCAAAAGGCAAAATCATTTTTTAGAAATAATTTATGGGGCGCCTGGGGGGCTCAGTTGGTTGGGCATCCAACTCTTGGTTTCAGTTCAGGTCATGATCTCACGGTTCGTGGGCTCGAGCCCTGTACTGGGCTCTGTGCTGACAGTGTGGAGCCTGCTTGGGATTCTCTCTCTCCTTCTCTCTCTCTGTCCCTCCCCCACTCGTCTTTCTCTCTCCAAGTAAATAAACTTGAGAAAGAAATAATTTATAAGCTTTCCTCTTTAAGGTTTTTGTTGATCCATATTCCTCCTGACAAAAATCTACAGACTCACTGTAAGACTAAAATTTTCAAAGTGGAAATGGGAAAATTCCCATTTTCCTAGCCCTCTCTTCAAATAACAGCGAGTTGGTGACGGTGCCTTTGGAATTTTGTTATTTTTATATGTATTATTCCCCCCTCATATTATACATCGTCTCCTGAAACCTGCTCTTTCCCCCGCAGTGAACCGTAGAGGAACATGTGAACGGGAATAAATACGCCTTGCGCTTCTCACATACAGTCTGCCATTGGCTGGGTCATACTTTACGTAATCGACCCCCTCTTGATGGACATCTGGGCTGTTTCCAAAATTTTACCATTTATGACCATTACTGCCTTCTTTTGGAATGCAATTCAGCAGAGCGTTTCCCAGCTTTTAAATGCTTGTATCTAGTAATCCGCCTTCTAGGCATCTATCCTAAAGAAAAGATCCTAGAGACAGAAAAGTAAACGTTTTAATAGATAAAGATGTTCAGGGGCATCTGGCTGGCTCAATGGGTGGAGCCTATAGTACTTGGTCCCGGGATTGTGAATTCAAGCCCCATGCTGGGTGAATTCAAGCCCCATGCTCACTTAAAAAAAAAACGTGGGAAGCACCTGGGTGGCTCGGTTGGTTGGGCATCTGACTTGGGCTCAGGTCATGATCTCAGAGTTCACGGGGTCCGTGCTGACAGCTCAGAGCCTGGAGCCTGCTTCAGATACTCTGTCTTCCTCCCTCTCTGCCCCTCTCCTGCTCAGGCTCTGTCTCTCTCTCTCTCTCTCTCAGAAATAAATAAACATTAAAAAAAAGATGTTCATTGTCAATGATTTATAATATTGAAAAACTGGTGACAATTAAATGTTTGCCAATAGAAACTCTGTTGTGTTAATCATGATAAATCTGTTCAGGAGAGTATCATGCAGCCAGTACAAAATGTTTATGTATCTATGTGATAACACCCCCCAAAATGTGTGTTACTAAGAGAAAAAGCAAAATGCTAATGTATTTACAGTGTGACTACCTAACAGTAAATAAATCTACATAGAGAGAAGAATGCTCGGAGGAATAAATAAGTAAAACTGTCTGGAGGGCAATGCTGCGGAAGTTACCAAAATTGTGAACGCTCATATCCCTCGACTAGGCAGATTCTCTGCCTAGAAATTTGCTCTAAAGAAACAACAGGAGAGGCACCTGGGTGGCTCAGTTGGCTAAGTGTCTGACTCTCGACATCCGCTCAGGTCATGATGTCACAGTTTGTGAGATTGAGCCCCGTGTCGGGCTCTGCGCTGACCTCACGAAGCCTGCTTGGGATTTTCTCTCCCTCTCTCAAAATAAATAAACATTAAAAAAAACAAGAAGAAACAACAGGATACGTATTACAAATACATCTATAAGGATGTTCACTGCAGCACTGTTTGTAAAAGAAAAAAAAGTTGGAAATAATCTAAATGTCAATGGGATATTGACTATATGGACCAGAGCACATTTCTACAGCGGAATACGACTCAGCAGTTCAAGGGTACATCTTCCTGTAGTTACATGTAAGGATCCATCACACACTGCTGGGTAAAAACGTTCCGGGTCAGTGTGTGTGGTGTGATCCCACTTAGGTTAAACTGGTATAAATACGTAACCAGTTAGGAAGGGGGGACCGCTGTCTTCTCTGATCTTCTCTTGCCTTATCTTTAGAGTTTGCAACTATAGGGACTTGCTTTCTCTGTGTTCTTTGAGTATTTTATAACGATCATGTATCGGGGCACTTGGGTGGCTCAGTCGGTTAAGTGTCTGACTTTGGCTCAGGTCATGATCTTGTGGTTCGTGGGTTTGAGCCCCGTGTCAGACTCTGTGCTGACAGCTCAGTGCCTGGAGCCTGCTTCTGATTCTGTGTGTCCCTCTCTTTCTGCCCCTCCCCTGCTCACACAGTCTCTCTCTCAAAAATAAATAAAACATTTAAAAAATTAAAAAAAAACCCAATCATGTATGATCAGAACAAAAAAAAATCTGATCATTTATTTTCTTTCTTTATTTTTTTAAAGGAGTGTACTTGCAAGAAGGGTACAAAAATCTCCACGGGGGCTCCCTGGGAAGGGAGGGCGGTGGCCTCCTTTTAAGCTTTGGCATTTACCAGCATTTTAAAATGGAGTATGTTTTCAGTTTACAATTAAAAGCCAAAGTTAAAAAAAAAATGTAGTTGGGGCGCCTGGGGGGCTCAGTCGGTTAAGCGTCCGACTTCTGCTCAGGTCATGATCTCAGGGTTCGTAAGTTTGAGCCCCCCCTCGGGCTCTGTGCTGACAGCTCAGAGCTCGGAGCCTGGAGTCAATTTCGGATTCTATGTCTCCCTCTCTCTCTGCCCCACCCCAACCTGTGCTCTGTCTCTCAAAAATGAATAGACGTTAAAAATTTTTTTAATAAAAATTTTTTAAAATGTGGTTATATCTTGTCTTCTTTTGTAAAGAGATTTGAGGCAGCTTAAAATAAACACGGTATTTTAAAAAATTTAACAAAAGTAAAATTGCATTGCTTAGTATTCAAGGTGCAGAGGGACCGTGACTCGGCTGTCACGGTAAATACTATGGAATGCGGAGTCCAGTCCGGATTTCATTCCACCTGAGATGGGGATGGAGTGGAAGCTAATGTGCTTACTGTCTGCGTTAGGCATGAAAGCGGGCAAAGTGAGAGGAACGACAGAGGCGCCCACGACTAAGTATGTACGAGCCGTGAAGACCCTCCCATCTGAAACATGGAGTTGGGGCAGAGGGGCCCCCACCTTCCAGCCTCGGGAGCTTTCTCAAGTGCAGGTGAGGCTGGCTCTCCCTGAGATCCTGATTCAGCCGGCTGGGCAGGGGCATTTGGATTCTGGAAAGGTTCCCCCAGGCAACCGAGTCTCATGTACTCCCCCGGGAAGCACTGCATTCAAAAGCTCTGGCTAAAAATCCTCAAAATGCCCCAAAGTAGACAAATAGGAAGAAGGCATCTAAAAGGTCACAGACCCAAAAGACGCTGACCCTGTTGCACGCGCATGGATTACTAGAAAGTGAGTAATCCAATATGCTTTCAGGCAAATTTGTTTTAAGGAACTGGGGTAGCTCCCTGACCCCAGGAGGCCCTGAGCCCGGGTCTACTCCCGCAGCATTCCTCAGTCGGAATCCCACTCTGCTCTTCTTGTCTGAGACTCAGTTTATTCGTCTGGAAGATGGGGATAATACTACCTACTTCTTAGGGTTGTTAAGATGCTTAAGTGAGATAAAAAGGAAAAGCACTTAGCTCAGTGCTTGGCACATAGTAGGTGCCCAATAAATATCAGCCGTCCCCTTATTATTGTCACCATTGTCATTCTTATTGGTGAAAAGGGGCCACTGAGGATGTGGGGGTTGGGGCAGTCTCCCGGCAGAGATGGGGGCCTAAAAGAATCATAAATTCAAACAGACCCAGAGTGAGAAGCTGGCACAAAACTTACGGGCCCAGGATCACCAGGCCAGCACAGGCGTTTGGGTCCACGTGGGTGGCCGAGACGCTGCCAGGCCTGCTCAGCAGATGGCTCTGCCCATGGGAGTCCCCGGCCATGAGGAAGGGACGGCCAGGCCCAGCCCCGCCCTGGTGGCCGTCATACCTTTTCGCTACACTTTCTGATGGTGGCCGTGAGCTCACTGACTACCATATCCACACACTTGATACTGGGCTCTTTGAGCTTCTGCACCTGCTTTTTCACTGTGGCTTCAAAAGCGAGGTCAGGTGTGAAGAGGCCCGTCCTGCACCCGGGGAGGAGGAGGGGACAGGGGGAGGAGCAGCCGTGGGCAAGGCCGGGAGGAGGAGGGGGAGTGAAAGCCAAGCAGAGCCAGGATTTAGGAGTGGAGGATGGCACAGGCATGGGGGAAAAGAGAGAGACACCGACACAGAGAAAGAGAGAACAGAAGACAATGTGAGCGTGGGACCAGCCCTCCCTGCCGCCCCCCAGGGTCAGCACCTCCCAGGTGCTGCCAAGTACCTTGAAGGGTTCTGTGGGTATAGGGTCAAGGGGGCTTCTGAGGGACCAAGCCCCTGCCCCATACAAGGCCCCTTACAGATCCTCTCCCCAGGGCTTGGCGCCCCCTGCCCCCCACCCCCTGCCCCAGCTACACTGAGCCTGCCCTCTCTGTCTTTTCCAATGCTACCATTGTCCCAGCCTTGGGTCCTCCTAAGGGGCTGACCCAGGCCAGGACCCACCCACCCATTCTGTTCAGTTCTAGGTTTGCCAGCACCTCCTGCATTCACTTCATCCTGACTCCAAAGAAGAGCAGGATTCTGTACCTCCACCACCAGGATGACTGCATCCAGCTGCCCAGGCTGTGCACTGCAAAACTCCAGGGGGCTCCATTTGCATAGACTGTGGTGCAGATGAGGCCTCCTGGAGTTGCAGGGTAGCTGCCTGACCTCCACTCTCCAGTTCCCTACTCTACTCCTGCCCTTCCCTTTCTCCGCAAGGGGCATCCTTTGCCTCTCTTCCAAAAGGGTCTGGAGAACTCAGCTGGGAAAGACAGAAAGAGAGAAGAGGAAAGACAGAAAGAGTGGAGGTGGTGGTAGAGCGGGGCCAGGGCAGTCGTGGGGAGAGGAAAGGAAGGGAGGCTGGGGGTGGAATCAAACAAGCACTGGATTTGGACTCCAAAGCCTTGGCTTCGAGTAACAGCTCTGCCACCTGCTAGCTCATATGACCTTGGACAAGTCACTTGATCTCCTAAGCCTCAGTTTTCCTGCTGTGACATGGGTGCCATCCTCCCTGCCCTGCCCTGCCCTCCTTGGGTGGTTCTGTGAGGCTCAGATGATATAGCAGATGGAAGAGGGTTCTGTCCCTGGAAGGTTAGATGGGGATGGAAGGGAAGGGCAGGGTCCTGAGTGAGGCTGGGGTGAGAATGGGGCAGATGAAGGACAGCGGGGAGTCAGGTACCTGCCAGACCCGGGTCCTCTGCACCCCTCTGGCCATCCAGATCCCCAGAGCAGCACCCAAGGTGTCCCCAAGACCCCTCCCTGGAGCCCTCAGAGATGATCTTACCTCTGAGGGCAGGAAGGGGGCTCGGGGCCCTTCAAGGCCTATTCTCCCTGAGCTAAGGGAGCTCTTGGTGGGCTCTGAGGACAACAGCCACCATGACACCTGTCTTGTCAATGTTTACTCCCTGTGCCTGGGGGCCAGGGGGTGGGCAAGGCCCCTCGAGAGGCCCCCCCGTCTTGGTCTGTGGTGGCTTGCCTCCCCCACCCCGCAGAGGTCTGTACATGCTACCGAGGAGGCAGTGGGGGGTGTGGGGAAGGAGCGCCTGGCAGCAGTGCAGGGTGGGGGCAGAGGCGGGGGGAGGGGGCTGGCCCGGGCCACCGGGTTACCTTCTTGGTGCACTGTCTAACCGTGCTGATTAGCTCCGAGATAACCATGTCCACACACTTGAGACACGGTTCTCGGATCTTCTTCACCTGCTTTTTCACAATGGTCTCAAAGGCCATGTCTGGGGTAAAGAGCCCCGTTCTGAACGCCCGGAACGGGAGAAGGGCACAGTGTCACAGGCCAGCTCCTACCAGGAGTGCCAGGTCAGGGCCCCACCCCGACCCCCTGAACTCTGCCCTTGGGGTCCTCCCACTACCCCTCTCTGGGCTTCGGCGTCCTTATCTGTAAAATGGGCAGGAGGGATTTGAATGAAGGACTTTCCATTGATGCTCTTTGGGGCAAGACAGGCTCTGCTTATGATTGTCATGTATGTCCAGCTTCCTCTTAAGATTCTGTTCATACGAAAGGTTCTATGGCCAGAAATGGTATGAAAAATGCCAAACTGGAGTTCTCTTTAAGAGCCTTTCTGGGAATAAAACATTTTATTTTAAGATGAGGAGTGAGATTTTTTTTTTCCTGTGCCTTGGCCAATGCAGTTACCAGTCTGTAAATTCCATACCAAACCTTAGAATTGAACCTGTATAAAAGCAGGGACATTTTGGTCTTGTTCACTGCCTGGCACATAGCAGCTGCTTGAAATTTTCTTGTCGAATGAACAGTGTCGATCTGGGTCCTTGAAGGGGGCTAAGCTTTTAAGGAACCATTTTTTTTCTAGTCCCCTCTTCCAAAGGCAGTGGGGCAGAGAGGGTAGCTAGAAGGAGGGAAGTGGGTGGAATGGGACCCACTTGGGGCTAATGGGGCTATGGGAGGATCTGAGGGGTTGAGAGGCCCTGTCTTATCATAAAAGGACACAGACCAATACCTCGATGCTCCATCTCAGACCCTCCCCAGTGGTTCGGCAGCTTTGTGCTGCTACCTGCATAGGACTGGGGGAAGCTGTCTCATCCTGAGGACGGCCAGGGGCCTAGGCCCCAGCCGCCTGTGTCCTGGGCTCTGCCCACCTGGTCCAGCCTCCAGGCCCTGCACCCAGGGGCAGCAAAGGAGGACAGCAGGTTGCAGGGAGGGAGGGGCCCAGGCCTCCCGTCCCCCTCCCCCAGCTCCAGCCCATTTGAGCTGGGAGCCAGAAGGGGTTGAGGGGACTGGGGACCAGAGCTCTTGGTCCTTCCTGAGGGTGGCTCACTTCATCGCTCCCTGTGCCTTGGCACTAGAACCCCTGCCTTCCACGGCTCAGCCCCCTTCCCCAGTCCCAATACGTGCCTAATGCCATGGATATTCTTGATGGCATAGCTGATCTCTTTTCGGAGCTCCTTCTCGTCAAACTCCATCTGTGTAGGAGAGGGAGAGACAGCTGGTCAGGGCCTTCCTCCTCCCTGGAAGGCCAGGACAGACGCCCCACACCCAGGGCTGGGCACTAGGTCAGCAAAGATAGGAGAGAAAGTCCTGGGGTAGGGGGGTGGGTAGTTCTGAGCCCCGCCCCCCGCCCCTGCAGAGAAGGTCCTACCTTGACTAGTTCGAAGGGGAAGCGCTCGTGGAAGATCCGGTTGATACGGGCTCCCCCTGACAGTTCATAGGTGTCGATCTGGTCCCCAGAGCCCTCAATGCGCTTCTCAAAGTCCACGGCAAACTGCTGGACCATCCTGGGGGAAGAGTGGTGTGACGTCAGCAGCCTAGTGGAGGGCGCCGTGGGCATCGGGTGCTGGGGGGCAGCTCAGTGCCCGGGAGTCAGGACTCGGGGGCGGAGGGGAGCCTCACTGCAGCAGAGCCTTGGTCTTGCGCGCGGGGTCATCAGGCCGGAAGTTCTTGTACTCCTCCACCTCCTTCTCGATGGACAGTAGCTGACTCTGCAGCTTGTTCCGAAGCCCCGGCAGGGTGTCCCGGATGTGGTTGGTCAGTTGCTGGGACGGGGAGGAGACAAAGGTTAAGGCCCTGGGCACCACCGGCAGATACCCCCAGGGCCAAACAGGAACCAGAATCCCAGGGGGCCTGTGGGTGGGGTCAGGTTGAGAGCTGAAGAAGAGGCCGCCACCCCCCTGCCCACCACTGCCCTGCCGACAGGAAGGAAAGCTGCCCAGGGCAGGGGCTGGCATACAGTGGGTGTATTAATGAAATTCATGAGTGTTATGAATAACGGAATTTTCAGTAGAAGCCGGAAGTCTAGATTTTTATTTGAAATCACCTGATTTTTGACTACCAGTATTTTTAGACACCATGAGGGCCAAATAAATGTGTCTGGGTGGGGACAGCTGGGGGACCACCCCCTTGTACCCTCTGGGGTTAGGCCTCCGTAAGGTAATGCTCACTTTCTGGGGCTCCCTCTGGCTAGGTCCCCACACAGAGCATCTCCCTGAAGCTGCACAACGTTCTTATGAAACAGGGCCTGATTGCCATCATCACGATTTTACAGATGCAGAAACAGAGGTTCAGAGAGCTCGAGTGTCAGGTCTGTGGCCTCCAGAGTCCCCACATCTGCCCCTACATTCCCCTGCCTTCCCCACTGCCTCCCTTCCATGATCACACATACATACACACGTACACACATGCCTCGGGTCTGGAAGCCCCATTCCAGATGGAGAAACATCCTGGAGAAGCCCCTGGGATCCCTCATCCCTGTTTCCAGATGGGCCTCTTTCCATTTCAGAAGGAAGCAAGGTCTTTGGCCAAGGACACTCAAGTAATGGCCCCCAAACCCAAGCCCTTGTCAGTGCCACCCTCCACACAAGGTCTGGGTCTCCTCTCCACCCGCAGCGGCTACAGGGCTCCCTTTCCAGGCCCCCGTTGGGGAAAAGTCAGCAAGTCCTGGTGCTACCTCGTGGTGGCGCTGTGGGTAAGTTGTTTTGTTTTCTGGATCTCCGTTCATAAGCAGGATAGAGACGCTAACCTCTGTCGGTCACCCTCACAAAACACATGTAAATGATTCCGTCCTCATGCTGGTTTCCCCAGGCCTGGGCTCCTACCTGGTTGAGGACCTTCTGCAGGTAGGGCGTGCCCATGCGGTCCGCCAAGTGGCGGTAGGACGGGTGGGAGAGGAAGAACTTGCGTTCAGCAGCCAAGGCCGCCGTGATGTCCTTCTTGCCATCAATGTCCTTCTGGCTCCGGTTCACCACCCCGATGTAGCCTGTGGAAGGGGGTCCAAGTCAGGGGCAAGCAGCCTTGCACAGGGTGGGGTGACGGGGAAGAGCAGGGGAGCGGGTGGGGGGCAGGCAGGGAGGCCGCCTACCTCTGCGCAGGGGGAGCAGTTTGTTCTCCAGCACATCACGGGCATCTGTGCCCTCGTCCATCAGGTCGAGCTTGGTGATGACCCCGATGGTGCGCTGGCCTGGGGGGGGGGTGGCAGCAGGAGAGGACCGTCTACGCCTGCACTTGCTCTCCCACAGGAGCCCACATGCACTCGACTGCCATCGCGCTCCCCACATCTCCCTACCCACCTCCCTCACCCACTGCCTGCCTCTGCTCTCCCGCCTCATTCTTCACAGAGCAGCTCCCTCCTGGGTCTTGCCCTGCTGCTGCCCTTAGGAACCTACCCTGGGGGTCCACCTCCTTGGCAACCTTGAGAGCATCGGAGTTGGCCAGGTCGGAGTTGGCCGGGGACACAGCCAGGATGAGGCAGTTCTCCTTGGTGACGAACTGCATGAGCATGTCCCGGATCTGGAACTCGATGTCAGGAGGTTGGTCCCCCACCGGGACCTTGGTCATTCCAGGCAGGTCCACCAGTGTCAGGTTCAGCACTGGACAGGGCGGCGAGAGGGCGGGCTCAAGGCGAGGGGCGTGGCCATGGGCGGGCGGATTAAGGAACGGGGCCGGGTTTAGAGAGGATCCGTTTGGGAGTTTGACCGCAGGTGGACGGGATTAGGCTAAAGTGGCCGCCCGTTAAAGGCGTGACCAGGAGTGGGCGGAGTCATGGCAGGGTGGAGCTTGGGGTAGGATGGGCAGAGGAGGGGTCGCTGTGGGGGCGGAGTCTGCAGGAGGCGGGGATCCCGCGCTAAGAGGAAAGAGCAAAGGGGTGTGGCCAAGACGCTGCCCCGGGGGCGGGGCTAAGCGAGAGAGCCAGGAGGTCGGGGGCGGGGCCACGTCTCCTCACCGTGCGGCGAGTAGACGCGGAGGTTGATAGGCACCGGCGAGATGCCCTTGTTAGTGCCAGTGACCCGGTCGGTCTCAGCCTCGATCTCCAGACGCACCTCCTCAAAGTCGGTGAATTTCTTCCCCTTGCAGTGCAGGAATTCGGCATATTCTGTCCCGAAAGGGTGGGTGGGGTGGAGGAAAGAAGGGTGGAGGGGTAAGCATCTTAGCCCGGAACTCACCTGGGACCCATCTTCCACTGGCAATAGACCCCCACACACCCCAAATACCGCCTACTCTACCCTCCCTCTCCAGAAAAACGCCGTGTCTGTTATGCATTTTTATCCCCACTGGCCAGGTGAGGAATCGAGGGCCAAAGTCACATAGCAAGCAAGTTCCGCGGCTAGGTTGGACTTCTCCTTGGGGATAGGGTAGCGAACTGCAGAGGCCCAGTCGGGACGCCGGTGGATGAGAGCGCATACCTGTGGTGGCATTGACCAGCTGCAGGACCAGCGGGCGGCGAGTGACGATGCCTGACCCTCGGGGCAGGAAATCTCTGCAATGGGTTTGGAATAAGAGGAGGGTCAAAGCCTGTCCCAGGGGCACCTGCCACTGCCACTGGGAGCCACTGCCACTGGGAGCCACTGCCACTGGGAGCTCCAGCGCTTTCCTAAAGTGCCCACCACACCTTAGCCTGAGGGTTTCAGGTCACTAAGGGGAGATGACAGGCAAGAAAGCTGGAAAGGATCTCCCCTAGGTACCCTGGGTCACAGATTTATGCATGTGAGCTGTCAGGAGACAAGACTAATAACTCCCAGATCTCTTTCAGGTATGCCCTCGACCCAGGCACTGCCATTTAACTGAGGCACAGGGTACCCCACACGCCCGCGTCCAGGGGCCACAGAGTGCATCTCAAGGAAATGGAGCCGCACCTTCTTCCTTCCCTTCCGCTCTGGGGAAAGTCAGCATCTCACTTCCCCCTGCCAGGGCCCCATCTGGCTGGGGTTGAGGATGCTGGGGGATGGGGAGAAGGAAAAGAATTCATGCTTCTTAAGTGCCTACTCCATGCCAGGCTCAATATTTCGTGATATTGCCTTGTGAGGTAGGTGCTATTATTATCCCATTTTGCAGATAAGGAAACTGAGGCTCAGAGGTGTTCAGGCTGTGGTATCAGTATCTAGCAGAGCAGCCCCTGGACGCAGATCCGTTTGACTCTGCTGTGAGAGCTCCTTGCCCTTCAGTCCCTTGCAGGCCCAGTCTTAAAGGACTGGACCCGAGGGGTCCCAAAGTCACCCCCTGCCCTAAATCTGATGTCAATACCTCAGATACCCACTTGTGCCAATGTGAACCTCAGCAATCCTTTTGGCTAACTCTCATGGGTGGATTCCCTGTCCTATCAGCTCTTTTCATGTCCCCCACCCACCCACCTCGGCCCCATGCAGGCCAGCCCAAGCATGAGGGTGGGGGCCTTTCCAGGGACCAGGCTGTCAGAACTACAATCACAGATCCCCAGGACCCAGGAAAGGGGGGAGCAGGCTACAGCCTGAGGGACCGTAGGGCTCTAGCTGGCCACCTCATTCATTGAGGCGCACATGGAGACCCAAGAAGGGGAAAGACACATTCAAGCGCCTGCAGGACTTGGACAGAGCCAGAGAAGAACCCAGGTCTCCTACCCCCAGCTCAGAGCCTGACCGGGACCACACAGCTTCTCACACCAACCCCCAGCACCCGATTCCCATTCCCCTGCCTGGGGGGTCCCGGGTGCAACAGAGGAGGCCCAAGCTCCTGGTTTCAAGGCCTCCTCTTGGGCCCTGGGGAGGCCGCTTCTACCCCCTGTTCTCACTCTGCCCCTCCTTTGGGGAGGTTAGAGGCTAATAGGGAGGGGCCAGCCACTTCAGTGAGGAAGGAGAAGGATGATGAATCCTGCATTTATTCATCATTTCCAGGTGCTACGCAAGCACTTTTCATTTTTGCAAGACTGAGCCTCAGAAGGGCAGGGCTGGCATCCTTCTGGCTACCGCTGGATCCCACTGTCCAGCCCAAGGCTTAGCCCCCAAGAGGTACTTAATAAATGTTGACTGAATCCCCAGGTCCTCAAAATAGTGCTCTGCGATGGAAAGTATTTTACGGATGAGGCCACTGAGGTTCAGAGAGGTGACAGGACCTGTCCAAGGTCATCCAGATGGGAATGGCAGAGCTAGGATTCAAACCCAAGGGTCTGTTGGGCCCCAGAGCCTGGGAACTTCCCTGTCAAAGTTTGCTGCTCCTTCGATCCTAGAAGCCAGACTTGGCTTTTTATGTAATTCAATTAAATTCAGTCTAGGACATATTTGGGAGCAGCTGCTTTGTGCCAGGCCCTGTGCTGGGCCCTGGGGAAGTGAGATGATGAGTCAGACCGCTCCCTGCCCGGAGGAGGAGCTCACAGCATGCAGGGAGAGATAGACAAGTAAACAGATAATGCAATACAGTGTGACATGTAGCAGAGAGAAGGAGGGGATTAACGGGGTTGGGGGAGGTTCCTGTCTCTGTCTCTGCCATCCTTTACTCATTCCTTTGGGGGGGACCCTCTAGTATTTGGGTCCCCCCAGGGCTGTGGAGATAGGACATCTGTTCTCACAGAGGCTGGGTTGCGCATGGGGGCCTGGGGTCCACCCTTTTCTCCACAGGCTCCTCATCCAGCAATACCATGGCAACTGCTGTTGCCATGGAAACTACAGGAGGGGCTGGAAAGGATGGGACTCCCCGCAGAAAGCCCCCCACGCAGAGACACGGACCTTCCCTGGAGCTCTTCGGTGAGAGGCCTCCCCTGCACAGATGGGCCCACTCGGCCCAGGCCGCTCTGCAGGTTAGGGGTCAATGAGGTGCCACCTAGAGGGTGCGGGGGAGCCCAGGGCCCAGCTGGAGGGGCGGTCAGGGGTCTGGGCCAGCCTGCCCCAAGTCACTGCCTCCCCAGGGCTACTTATGGGACAAGCAGCTTAAGGGAAGCGGAGATTAGAGGGGCAGGACTATGTGTGAAAGTAGAGCCCCTCCTCAGACCAGGATCTCGTGGGGCCAGGGTGGAAACGGGAGTGCCTGGGTGGGGAGAGGCCCCATCGCTGCCACAGCCCAGGTTCTCAGAGTGAGGCTCTCTCATGGCCTGCAGGGGCAGCTTGCTAAAATGCACGTTCCCCAGGTACACTGGGGTAGGAACTCGTGGGGCAGGGGAGGGAGAGAGGGAATCTGGATTTTAAACATGATCCCCATGTCATTTTCCTGTTCCCTTTCAAGTTCAGTGGTTAGGAGCCAGTGGATTAGGCCCTGGGCTTGAATCCCGCCTTGGCCATTCTGTGGCCTGGTGCCCTTGGACAAGGTGCTTCACTCTCTGGGCCTCAAAGCCCTCAGCTGCAGACTGGCATTATGGAAACTGGGCATTCTCCTCTATCACACGTGGGCGGCAAGAAGGCCCAGCAGCCTCCGGGAGGGGCATGAAAAGAGCTTTGCCTGGGTCTGGTGCACCATAGGCACTCAGCAGCCCCTTCTTTAGGAGGGTCCCCGAATTTCACCAAGGAGCACATCATCCCACAGAACCCTCTGACCGCCTCCTCCAGGCACTGACTCGGATCTCGGGATTCTGACCATGAAATGTTAGATGGAAATGATGAACGCTGGGGAGAACTTTGCAGAGACCATGAGATTCCCCCATCATTGTCCAGAGGCGGGGACAGAGGTCCAGAGAGGGGCAGGGAGGTGCAGGGAGGGAGGTGGCCGAGCGAGGGTCAAGGGCTCCAGGCTCGGGCAGGCAGCAAAGAGCACCGGCGGGTTCGCATGACCAGATGGTGAGCTCCTTGCTCCCCGCTGCACTCTCGCGCTCATGAGGGACCTGGCACACAGTGGGTGCTCAGGCGGTGCTCAAAGCCATGGCGTCTGCTTCCCACCGGACACACTGTCCCGCAGCGCTCTGACAATGTGGGGGTTCAGGTCTGATCTGGCCCCTCGCCAGTGCCACCCTGCACCTCCCACCCAGCTCCTGCTTAGGCTGAGGGAGGACAGAACAGGTGCCCAGAGAAAAGCATGCTGGGCCCACCAGCCTCGGGGGCCACGTGGGAGGGGTGCGTGGTGGCATGCCAGCTCTCCCTACTCATTCTGGACAGATGGCGGCTTCCCGAGGAGGCCTCGCCTTGCCATCTGCAGAGGCACCTTCAAACCTGAAGCACCGGGAGGATGAAACGCACACCCCTCAGGACCTCCAAGCGCCACATGCTCCCTGCCTGAGTCGGCACTGTCGCGCCCAGAGGGGTCTGGGGAAAGTACACCAAACGCACAAAGTGACCCTTACTGTACTCTCACACCTGAGATCTGGGGCCAGAGCTCAGGGACCCCGTTTCCCTGGTCCTGTTGATTGCAAACACTGCCAGCCTGTTTGGGCCCGGTCTTCCTTCTAAGCCTCCAGTTTCCTGGGCTTGGCCTGGCGTTGAAGGTCAGAGCTGCCACTTGGGAGCTCTGTGGTTGGACACAAATGACTGTACCTCTCTGAACCTCAGTGTCCACGTCAGTAAAATGGGTTGCTGTCAGGCTTACATAACTGGATGCCTGAATAAATGGTGGCTATTATGGTTATAAATAATATAACTTGTTGAGCAAGCTGAGAACACGGGCCGGGCTCCCACCACACGCGGCAGCAGGAAGGGAGTTGGAAGGCGGGTCTCCTGGGTGCGGGCCGGAAGAGTGGGCGGGTGGGCCAGGATATTTCCAGCCAAATCTTGCCCCTGAAAAGCGGAAGGCCAGGGAGACAGGCAGGCTCCGAGGTGCCCTCTGAACCACGGAGCTGGGGCGGAGGCGAGGGAGTGGGTGGGCCAAGAAATACAGTTGGGAGGAGGTGAGGCTCGCCAGCCCACAAGTCCCTCTCTGTTCCCGTTATCCCAGGAGGCCTCAGGCATGCCCACATCACAGCCCATGAATTTCCAGCTGAGGTTTGAACGTTTCAGGGCAGTCCTGGCCTGGCTTCTCCCGATGCTCCGATGTCCTGAGAGCAGGGACTGGGCTGGTCCTGTTTACCAGTGTCCCCAGCCCCCAGCATGGAGCAGGGCAGGCAGCTGGCACTCGGGACAGCCCTGCTGGCTGAAAGAATGATCTGGAGACGGGCTCCACCATCACCCTCATTGCGTAGATGTGGAAACTGAGGCACGAGGCGAGATCATAGCACACGTTGGTGACTGGACACCAGGACTGGCACTCAGGGATCTGGACTCTGAGGACGCACGTCCCCTCAGCGACCACTCTCCCTACTGAAGAAAACCTGTGGTCCTTCCTGCCTCCTTATCCTTCCCTCCTTCCTCCCTTCGTTCCTCCCCTTCCTTCCTTTCAAGTGTTGATGACTTTGTATTTTCAAGATGGAAATAGATTTCTCTTTTGCCTCCTACTTATAAAAATCGTATGCTCTCCCTTTGAAAACACATTCAGAAAATACACAAAAATGTTTAAAAACAAAGAGCAACCATCACCCCAACACCTGGGGCTCTCCATCGTCAACATTTTATCATTTACAATAAACATCACGGCCAACACCGATGGGTCGCGCACCGCTGGCCAGGGGCTCTGCCAGGCACTTGAAAAATCTGCATCATCACGAGGCTTCTTTTTGGGGTGATGGAAGTGTTGTAAAATTAGATCGTGATGATAGTTGCACAACTGTGTAAATACACTGAAAATCATCGAGCTGTGCACCACAAGCAGGGGAATTTTATGGCATGCAACTTACACCTCAATAAAGCTGGTTAAGAAATCTGCATCTGCTTTTATTTTTAAGATTTGATTTTTAAGTAATCTCTCCACCCCACATGGGGCTCGAACTCATGACCCTGAGATCAAGTCTCATTCTTTACTGGCCCAGCCCTCTAGGTGTCCCCTGCGTCCTCTTGATGGCTCCTCGTGAGGCTATGTAAGGCTGGTGGGACGAGAGGAGAGGTCAGGTACCCCTCACGTGCCCATCCACGGGTGCCCAGTCCACTTAAGTAGCGGCTCTGTTTGCCAAACAGCTCGATAAGACATTCACCAGGTCATTCAATATGGAGTTACATCTGGATGCTCATTTCTTATTACCAGCAGCTTGATGTGAAAGAATCTTAGTGCTACTATTGAATTATTTTCCTGCTCTGAACCTCAGTCTCCCCGTCAGTGAAATGGGCAATGGAGCAACTCCCTAATAGGGCTGCTGAGATCCTGGCTGTGGGAGAATCTAATGGAGGGTGCCCGTTGGTAGGCCCACACAAGCCATCCAAGCGCTCGCGGCCAAGGTGCCTCGTGTGTGTGCTAGTGAGCATTTCATTCCTTCAAATTTAGGACTCGGGTCAGAGGTGAGTGTGCCTTCACCTGCTAAGGTTTTTCTCCCCATCCTGGCTGGTGGCCTCATTGCCCTGTGCTCAGACCAGATGCACCTGAGCCAGAGTCATGAAAGGGTGAGGCACTAATAAACAGGTAAAATGCTCATAGGAACCACGGTTGGAACTGCTGTCTGCCGGGAGCCCTCAGCCCAAGGGAATGGCCTCTCTCTTCCTCTGCAGCCCCTCATTCTGGGAGAAGACTGAGCCCCACCCCACACACCGAGGGTCAGGTCATAGGGGAGAGGGTGGTCAGGGAAGACATCCTGGAAGAGGTATTAGCTGACATGAGACTTTGAGGATGAGCCAGGGAAGGAGGAAGATGAAGCCACGGTGAAGATGAGGACCCATTTTTTCCCCATAAACTAGGGCGCACATGCAGGGAGAGGTGGGAGGGGAAGCGAGGCTGGTAAGGGAGGCCGGCCTCAGGGGTCCAGTTCAGGAGCAGGAGCGAAGGCTCTGTCTGGAGGGCAGGGGCTAAGGAAGGCTTTAAGCGGAGGGGGCCAGATTGGGAGACCATAGAGAGTTGCACGCTGCTGGGTGGAGAATGGGTTGGGGGTATGAGACAAGGTTGCCCCAGGAGCTAAGACAGAGGTGGGGGCCACTGAGATACAGACAGGTGGGTAGACTGGGGGCCGGATCCACAGGGCCTGGGCGTGGGGAGGATAACACAGGAGGAGAGGCTGGTCCGGGAGCCTTTGGCCAGGGCAGTGGGAAGATGCCACTTCCTTGAACTTGAACACCTTCCAAGGCCAACAGTCCTTTTCCCTGGTGCCTGGTGCCAGAGCTGCCTTCTGCATAGAGCTCCTGCTCCCTTCCTGCATTTCAGTCGGGGGAGGGGTACGAGTCCAGAGAGACAACCGGGCAGAGCAGAGGGGAAGCGGAGGGGTGTGTTTTGTACACACACGGGTGGGGGCGAAGACGGTCGACACTGACCCAGAGGCAGGAGACCGGGGCAGATTCCTGTCCTGCCTCTAATTCCATTGCTGTGGGGCTTCAGGAAGGTCCCTACCCTCTCTGAGCCATCTCACCATCTGAAAACCTGGGATGGTAGTCTGCCTCTCCTACGAACGGGCTGTTGGTTCCATGAAAATAGTCAGCACTGCCCTTGGACATGAGGAATCAGGACCCCTGCCCAGTCCTTTGGGGGGGGTGTCCCTCTTTGGATCTCTAGAGCAAGGAGTCCCCCAGGGGCCAAGGGTCAGTGCCCAGCTGGAGCCTATGTCACCTTCCTAGGCCTCACTGGAATGCTCTGGAATTTCCTGTGGGTCTCAAGCCCTCCTCCAGGGTCTGACCTTACTGTTAAGGGCGGCCTCAGGGCCAAGGGGGCATCCTTTCTGGTGCCATGGATGGAGCTCAGATGTGAGGCTGGGTGTCCACATCCACATGGGAGCCCAGGAGGCCCCTTGTGGTGCAGGCTGGAGTTGGAGACAGGGCCAGCTTGGGGAGAGGGGCCACCTGTCCCGCACACTCTACCTCCCGGCACGGAACTCTGAGGAGTCTGAGATTCTAATTCAAACCCAGTCTGCCAGGTCATTCTGAAGGTGCATTTGCCAACGTGGCAGGACAGCATGGATTGTATTCGGCAATCCCTTCGCTTGATTTGTCACTGGAATATGTAGACATCTGGCACGTGGGCCCCTGTTCCGGCTCGTGTTCCACGCCTGGTAACACAGTGCCCTGGACGGGCCTCCTGGGCAACAGCCTCTCTGCATCCCCTCCCCCAAGGTTCTGACCCTCTGATCCTGGCCAAGGTCTGGGAAACTCGATTCTGCTGGAGCCAGGATCAGATGCTGTCTCCCAGAGTCACCTTTCATTCCTGACTCCTTGGGGCCACTGGGTGGGGTGGGGGTTTGGAAAAGGTGTCCTCGGGCCTGGGCTGAGCACACGAGTGTGGTTGTAGACGTGTGTTCGGCAGGTGCCAGCTCTGAGCTTACAGAGGCTAGGCCACGGGGTGGTGGCCTGGCAGTGAGTTGGGTTTCTGGGTGTGTGGGGGGGGTGACTGCTGAGGGGCCACCAGTGCCTCCCAACCTTCCTGGTCTCCCTGGGGCCTCCACTCCTCACTCAGTGACCCTGCGCCTGGAGCATGTTCACCTCTTTGCCTGACCAGGTCTCTTTCTTGTTCATGTCCAGCCTCAAATGCCACCTCCCCAGGGGGCCTGTACAACGAAAGAGCTGTATGTCATTTAGTATCTGTCTGTCCTGCTCAGCTGTGAGCCCTTCCTCATCCCTGGGAGCAGGGGTGGGTCCTTCTTGCTCATGGCTGTATGGCCAGGGCCTGGCACACTGTAAGTGCCAAGCAAATGTCGGTCCCCTCTGTCTCCTCCAGTCAGTGACTTTCTACCTACGATGCCTCAGGTATCCCCTAATCCTCTTTGGCCTCAGTCTCCAAATCTGGGAAACGGAACCATTCAAGCGTATCCCAAAGTGTTCAGAAGAGACAGAGCTTAGTAAATGGGGAGTGGGCTGTCCCCCACCAGAGGGGCTGGGGTTGACCAGAAGAGGGGCTCCCAGGGGCCAGAGACCAGTGCTGGGGTGAGAACATGGAGGAAGGGCGAGAAGACTGGTAGGAGGCAGGCAGCCTGAGCAGAGGTAGGCAGAACCACTAGGGAAACCCAAAACCTCGCCTGTCAGAGCCACCTCCCGGGCTCTGAGCAGAGGCCCGCTCACCAGACCCCTGCCATCCCTGCACCCCGGGCCCCCTCCCAGCTGGTACCTCTGGACTAGAACGGGAGCGTCCTCTGTGCCAGGCCTTACCCTGAGTGTTTTGTGGGCATTACCTCCACACTCAGCACAATCCCATGAGGGAGGTACTATTCTTATGCCCGTTTTACAGATAGGAATAGCAGCTGAGCAGGGTTTAAGAAACATGTCCAGGGTCACTCAGCTCGGAAGTGGCAGAGCTGAGCTACAGACGCAGGACCAGTTCCAGAGCCCGAGCTCCCAGCCCCTCTGCCACATTCCCACCGGCCTTGGCCTCCCCAGGGGCCAAGAGGGCAGGGAGGTGGGCGCTACCCACTTGTCAGCCTACCAGGAACCAGAGCGAGGGGAGCGGGCCCTGAAAGCTTGCCCAGGACGCCCCACTCTTGGGACTGGACAGGTGTCGCAGGGAGGGGGCATGTGGCCAGGGACAGACAGAGAGTGGCCCGGGCCAGCAGGCATCTGCTCACAAAACGCTGGGGTGCCCTGGGGCCCTCCACACACTGCTCTGACTGCATTTACCCGAGATGAGTTCATCCACACTCCCCATGGGTTTAAATCCCACCTCTACAGGGATGGACGGCTTCCAAAGCTACATTTCCAGCCCGCCTTCCCCTGAGCTTCTGGCTGGCATCGCCACCCTTCCCACCTTACACTTGGGGCTGAACATGTTCGAAAGCAAACTCCCGATTTCTCCCCTGCCCCCTACACCTGCTCCTCCCGTCCACCGATCACGGCCCGGACACCCGCCCAGAGTCAAAGACACTGACGTCAGCCTTGAGTCCCTTTCTTCACCCTCCGCATCCCATCCGCCAGCAAGTCTTGTGGGGACTTCTCTCCAGAATGTCCCCTGAAGCCCACCATTCTCCTTCCCCACTGTGAGAGCCCTGGGCCAGGCTCCCCGACAGCTCTGGGCCACGCAGCAGCCCCTCACCTGCCCCCGCCCCCTCCCCAGCTTACACACTTGCTGGAATCAGCTCAAGGCACTCCACTATTTAAAAGCTTCTGACAATAATGAAAATATACTCAACTCCTCATCAGAGCCTCAGGGCCTCGTAGATCCAAGCCCTGCCTACCTCTTCCTGATGCCATGTTGCCCTTGCCCACCAAACAACCAGCCACAGTGGTTCCTCTCTGTTCTCTGAACACACCAAATTTGTTTGTGCCCCAGGGCCTTTGCATTCGCTACTCCCTCGGCCTAGAATGCTTCCCCCGTCCCATGGCTTCTCATCTCAGAGGCTCCCCCCTCCTAGAAACCTCTTCTGACCTCCCTGCGGAAAGCAGCCCTTCTCCCTTCCACAGGCCTGACCACATTCCCCGGTTGCCGAGGTTCCCCTTCTGGAAGGCAAAGCTTTGGTCTTTTGCACTCTGGAATCTCCAGTGCCGTGACGCAGTAGACACTACGAATGTCCAAGTGACAACATGAATTAGCCTCAGTTTCCCCTTCTACCGAAGGGGGATGAAGAAAGAGCATTTCCCCATCTACCGAAGGGGGATGAAGAATGAACATAGACCTGAGATGTCCTAGCAGGGTCCTTCCTGGGCAGCTGCTGGGCCACTTCCGTTGCAGAGCTGCCTCCCGGGGTGCCCTGGAGCCCAAGCTGGCCCTGGCGCATTTTCCACTTCCTCTCCATGGGGTGTTGGCTCCCGGGAAGCCCCAGGAGGCTGAGCGGCTGTTACCATGCTCACCAGTCTGGGGACCCAGCCCTCGGTGGAGAGGCCAGGAGCCTGTGACACCCCGCACGTCCACCTGCCGCCACTCTCAGGTGCAGGGGGCACAAGAGGGCCCAGGGCTCCACTCAGCAAGCTAACAGTGGCCCAAGGCAGCTGTGGCCCGGCTGGCTTGCGGTGCTGCCTACTTCCTGGCAGCTGTCTTTGCTGGACAGTGAACCCCAGGAAGACAGCGGCCAGGTCTGCCCTGGCACCCACGGGTCCCCAACCCTAGTTGACCATCAGCAGCTCCCTCCCACACGGGCTTTTACACCCATGAACTCACTGGAGCCGGGCACCAGCCTCTCAGGAAGGCGGGGCAACACCTCTCAGTGTCCCCATTCCACAGATGGGGAAAATGGAGGCTCATGCACCTGTTTGTCTCCGTGTCCGGTTCAGGGCGTGGGTCTCGGAGGCTCTCAAGACTGAGATTAGGAACCTGGGCTTTGGGATCTAATAGATGCTGTCCTTCTGGGTCTGCTTCCTCATCTGCAGGACGGACATCACGGTACCTGCCTCCTGGGGCTGTTGTGAGCCATCCTGAGAACAGTGTGGGGCACTCGAGAATGGCTCAGCGGATGGGGGCTGAGGTCACCTTCCCCACTGTGCCTCCCGCCCAGGGCGCACGGCCTGCAACAGGCAGCCGTTGAGCCGATGTTCAATGGATGAAAGGTAGGAATCTGGTGTGTACACTGTCAAGTGCGGCATTTCCATGGATGCCACTTCAAGGGCTAAGGCCTCTGGGCTTTCCTGTCTCCAGGGTCCTCCCACCCCCTCACCCTGACTGCTGGGCCACAGGGAAGGGACCCATCTGTGTATCTCTTGCCTGTTTGTCTCTGCAGCTCTGGGGGTCACGTGAGCAGGAGGGGGGCTCTGTGGGAGCCGGTCCCCAAGAGACAGACGGCCTCCCCCTCTGCTGACCAGATGGGCCCAGCCGCCCCCACAGCGGCTTTCCCATATCTCCCAGACACACTGCTTCTGTCAGAACCCTTCCCTTGAGCCGTTGGGTGGCCCCTGGACTTCCCGGGTCATATGAGGGGCAGGAACAACCATCCAGTCCAGCTGTCCTTATTAGAGGTGGGGAAACAGGCTCAGAGAGGGCAAGTGAGTTGTCTGAGGCGCCACAGCAGACCCTGGCTTGGACCCAGGATGTCTCACCTTAGACTTGCTCCCCCCTCTGAAGGAGGGGCCTCTGCCTCCCTCGCCAGTTGCTTCCTAAGCCTGGAAGGTCAGTGGGAGAAAGCTAGGGTTTCTGAAGAAGGTGAGGGAGGGAGATGCCAGAGTGGGGTGCCCAGTGTCCCTGCCTCCTCCCTGTCTGCTCAGCCCCCCTCCCCTCCTCTTCTCAGCACAGAAAAACTATCCCTGCCTCCATTGTATTTGGGGAGCCTGAGGAGGGGGGTCACGACCCTGCCTGCCCCCCTAAACCCAGGACCTTTCGTCTTAGCGGTTGCCCCCCACTCCCTGCCACCTGGCCCTCCCAGCGCCCTGTGGGATCAGAGGCAAGAGGAGGATTAGGCTCTGCAAATGGCTCCCCCCTCCCCGCCATCCTGCCTCCCTGTCTTAGTCATCTCTGCCCTCCGCCGCCTTCTCCCTCCATTACAATCCCTCTGCCAGGCCCAGGGAAGAGCGACGGTGCCGGCGCCCCCCACCCAGGGGCGGCGGCGGAGCCAGCGGCCGGCGGCTGGCGAGAGGATCAGAATGGGTCTCGCCGCCGCCACCACCCCCATCCTGGTCCTGCAGCTCCCCCGAACCCCCCCTCGCCGCCGCGCTGCGCACGGATGGCGGCGGGAGCTGCAGAGGTGTGTGTGTGTGTGTGAGGGGGGAGGCTGTGCCTGGTCCTCGATGCCCGGGGGCCGTGTCCTCTCCCAGGGACACAGCCGGGGAGGGGGTTCCTAGCCGTGGCCCAGGGCTCCTCATGGGGGAGGGAGCTGTCTTCCGTGGAGCCCAGGGCTGGGGAGCACTGCCCCTGGGGTGCTGCCCGCTCCGGGGAACGCGGGAGCCGAAGGGAGGCGCTGAGTAATGCAGGCCCCCTTGGTGCCTTTACTGGGGGGGGGGGAGACCTTTGCCAGGGTCTCTTAGCAGAGTGCCGTCTTCCCTAAAGGATGTGGCAGAGGAGGGGGGCGTGATACCGTGGCCGGTGGCTTGACGACGTTTGCGGACAAGCGGAGGTTGGGGGGGGACTGCTGCCCCTAAGGGGCTCTCGGGAGGGGGGGCCGCCTCCTTCTGGCTGGAGGTGGGGGGCGCGCCGTCTGCGGGTACAGCGCCAAGGGCTGCGAGGTGGCGGTGCCGTCGGGGCGGGGGGCGGAGGCCCGGGGGCCCGGGCCGGGGGAGTCCCCGCTCCGAGGCGCGCCGCTCCTACCTGCCGACGAAATTCTCGAGCACCGAGCTCTTGCCGGCGCTCTGGCCGCCCACCACCGCGATCTGCGGCAGGTCGAGGTCCGCGTTCTGGCCGATAGCGGAGAAGGCGTCCTGCAGCCGGTTGACCAGCGGGATGAGATCCTCCATGCCGCGGTTCCCCATGGCTGCGGCGGCCCCCGCGGGCTACGATCCGGCCGCCGCTCCCGCTCCCAGCTCCGGCTCCGCCGCTGCAGCCGCGCGCTCCGACTGCCTGCGCCGCGGACCCCCGCCCCTCCGGGAGTGGAGCGGAGCTCTGCGCCGGGATGCCGCCAGAGGGCGCCCAGGGCGCTGAGAGGTGGCAGTCGTGCGCAGGTGCAGCCCGCGGCACCATGGGGATTGTAGTTTTCTCCATCTGCGGCTTTTGGGGCGTTTGAGCCGTTTCTGGGGGGCTCTGGTGCTGCAAATCGGTATCTTTCCTGGAATTGGGTGAGGTGTATCCTTAGTACCGAGCTTCTCGGATAGTGGTCATGGCCGTCTCACTCCATCATACAGATGAGGAGACTGAGGCATGGAAAAGAGATGGCTCTCCTTCAAGGTCACAGTATCCTGACCCGGAGCGCCACTTGGCCTTAATGCTTTCTACTCTGAGTTCTGAGACTAATTCCTGGCGGCATGCCCGTTCCCGCCTTTGGGTTTCAGTTTCCCTATTTCTAGAAGGAGAGAGAACATTAATTCAACAAATATTTATTGAGCACCTACCAAAAGCCAGTCCCTGTGTAGGCAGTAGACATACAGCAATAAACAAGACCAACAATGTCTCCACCCTCATAGATCTTATGATGGGTACTGGAGATAGACCGTAAATGAATAACTAGGTAAATGAAATAGAGTGGAAACGGTTTATACCAATAGTGATGGAAGACATAAACAGGATGTGAAGAGAGGTTCTGTGTGGGTGCACAGGTCTACTTGGCCTGGAAAGAGTTGGGTGGTTCTCTGAAAAGTGAGAAGAGACCTAGATGACCAGAAGGAGCGAGCCACAGGCAGATCAAGAGGGGAGAGCAGGCCAGGTTGAATGAATAGCAGGTATAAGGGCCCTGACCCTTGCAAGGCCTTCTTCCGAGAGTTGGGACTTCTTGTCCTAGAGTGCCAGATTTTGCCCCAGTCCATCAGGGGGGTGGTAAAACTGGGATTTGAAATCCAGGACTCCTACAGCCCTACCCTATCTATCCCTTTCATACACCAGGGGCCCTAGGCCTAGCCACCCACCTCTGCATTTAAGGAACCTCAGTCAGCCTACCCTGTACCGCTGGGCATCAGCAGGCCACCCTGTTTGTGAATGCGAGGGGTGGGGGCGCTGCTGGGAGGGCAGTGGCCTGGGAATCAGAGACTGTCATTCACTCACCCATTTAGTGCATATTAACTGAGCCAGGTGCTATGCTAGAGCCCAGAGATAAAGCAGTGAGCAAAATGGAAAAGTCCTTACCCATATGTGGAAAAAAGACAGATCAAGTACACATAAGCCAATGAATATGATTCCATCAGATCGTGATGGGTGCTTTGAAAGTAAGAAAGCTGGGGGGGTCGGGGCAGGGGAATGCTGCTCTTTGTTTAGGGTGATGAGAGTAGAATTCTGGTAAGAATGTGAGCAGAGACCTGAAGGAAGTAAGGAAATGACCCACGTGGACATCTAGGTGTGTGGGATTGGGGGCGGGGTTCAGAGCAAGCAGAGTAGACTAAGCAGGCCCTACCCCAGGAGCCTGGTCTTTACTTTAGTCAAGCTGTGTGATTCAGGTGCTTACATGTCTCTGGGCCTCAGTTATCTAATCTGGGTAACGGGGATAATGAAAGAATAGGATCCCTGTGAGGGCCTGGCCTTGGCCTAGTGCTCAGGAGAACTTCATTACACCAGCGCTTTGAGCCGTCGGGGCAGCTGGAGCACCAACTATGCACGATGTTCATCTTCAACAGCTGCTTAGAGCCAGCCCCTTGATGATGCTCTGAGAACCAGAGAGGGCAGAGAGGAAGCCTGGAGTGGAGCCATTAGTGTGGGGAGGGATGCGGTTTACAGGTGTCTGCGCGGAGGGGGGCCATCAGGGCTGGGTCGCTTTCCCTAATTACAGTAGTGAAACTTAACTGTCAAAGACTTTACAGAGTATTTGAAAGCTTCTGGTCATCTTCCCACCCACAGATAACCGTTATTTATAGTTTTAATTATTAGTATTATTTTAGAAGGGGAGGGAGGGGCAGAGGCAGAGAGAGAGAGAGAGAGAGAGAGAGAGAGAGAGAGAGAGAGAGAGAGAGAGAGAATCTCAAGCAGACTCCACACTCAGGGCAGAGCCCAATTTGGGGCTTGATCCCACATCCTGGGATCATGACCTGAGCTGAAATCAAGAGTCGGATCCTTAACTGACTGAGCCACCCCGGGGGGCCCCTTATAATTTTTATAGTGTTTATTCTCTGGGTTTCCCCATATGTATTCATTTTATTTCATTTTTACAGAAATGGGATCATACTGTAGGTCTGGTACTACTGTATCACTGATGCCAGTGCAGCCGCTTGGGCCTCACCTGGAGTTTGTCGGAAACGTAGAAACTCAGGCTCTACTCATGACCTGCTGGGTCACAACCTACGATTAACAAGAACCAAGAGCCCCAAGACATTCCTGTTCCTTCCCCAGATACCCTATTCCTTCAACTCCTATTGAAGTTAGGGAAACTCTGATAAATATTATTATAAAGACCTTGGGATATGGGGGGGGGAGGTTTGGGGGAGGGGGTTAACAAAATCATTTTACAATTTACCTGGGGGGAAAGTGTTATATGATTGGGAATCAGCAAGACATTTAAAAAAATTTTTTTTATGTCTTTATTTTATTTTGAGAGAGAGACAGAGAGTGACCAGGGGAGGGGCAGCGAGAGAGGGAGACACAGAATCCGAAGCAGGCTCCAGGCTCTGAGCTGTCAGTACAGAGCCCGACACAGGGCTCGAACCCACCAACATGAGACCATGACCTGAGCCGAAGTCGGACGCCCAACCAACTGAGCCTCCCAGATGCCCCAAGACATTTTTTGTAAAGCATGACAGTGTTGGGGGCTTGTGCTCTGGGCCATTAAAATATATTCCAAGACTGTAAGAATCACATTAGGTGGTAGCATCTTGGGAAGAGACGGGGAGATTCCTGGAGCAGAATAGGTCTGGACATAGGTCTACATGAGCATGAGAGTTTATTACATAATAAAAGTGCAGCTTGAATTAGAGGCAAGAAAGAGGCCTCCAGGTGATGGTACAGCCTCAGACTTCATTTCAGATGCAAGGAGATGAGGTTTCTCTTCTACCTCTGAACCGCATCTACTGGGGGGTGTGGCTAGCGAGGTATTGGTTAAAAGCGATGAACAGGAGTCTAGTGCTGAACAGGGTCCCCAGTGAGTTATCAGCCACTATCTTGTCTGGCTTCACTCCCTTCCCATGAAAAAGTCGTCCAAACGCCCATCACAGCAAAGTAGGGAAAAGGAAAGTGAAAACCTGAAAGCCCCCACTTCACACATATATTTATTTTTTCCCAAATCAGGATTGTAACTCTGTATGCAGTTTGGTAGCCTGCTGAGTTCACTTCACACCATATCATGTTTACATACCCTTTGAAAGCATAATTTCTTTTTTAAATCAAAATATATGTATTTATTTATTTTCAGGAATAGGATTCAGTGATTCATCACTTACATATAACACCCAGTGCTCACCCCAACCAGTGTCCTCCTTAATGCCCCTCCCTCTTTACCCCTTCCTCCTACCTAACACCCCCCCAGCCCTCGGTTTGTTCTCCGTATTTAAGAGTCTCTTACGGTTTGTCTCCCTCTCTGTTTTTTATTATCTTTGCTTCCCTTCCCTTATATTCATCTGTTTTTATCTTAACTTCCATATCTGAGTGAAATCATATGATATTTGTCTTTCTCTGATTGGCTTATTTTGCCTAGCATAATACACTCTAGTTCCATCCATGTTGTTGCAAATGGCAAGATTTCATTCTTTTTGATCGCCAAGTAATATTCTATTGAATACATATACCACATCTTTATTCATCAGTTGATGGACATTTGGGTTCTGAAAGCATAATTTCTTTTTTTTTTTTTAATGTTTCTTCATTTTTGAGAGACAGGGAGTGAGCAGGGGAGGGGCAGAGAGAGAGAGAGAGAGAGAGAGAGAGAGAGAGAGAGAGGGAGAGAGGGAGAGGGAAATACAGAATTCGAAGCCAGCTCCAGGCTCTGAGCTATCAGCACAGAGCCCAATGCAGGCTAAACCCATGAACCTCGAGATCATGACCTGAGCCGAAATCCCATACTCAACCGACTGAGCCACCCAGGAGTCCTCGAAAGCATAATTTCTCCTAGATGTGTGCCACTGTCTAAGAGGCAGACCCTATGATTTACCTAGCTATTTTCCTAAAGTCAATTACTTTCCAGATAGCTATTATCAGTAATGTTTCCACGAATGACCCACTGGCTTTAGAAAGTCTTGTTTCTGATTAGTTTCTTGGGCAAGTTTTGTTCAAGAGGCGTTACCAGGTCAAAGGGCAGAACACGTTTAATTAATAGTCTTGAGGGAGAATTTGCAGATTGCTTTTCAGAAAGATGAATCAACACGGGATCACCAGCATGAGCATTATTTTTAGTTTTTTGTTTGTTTTTTACTTTGGCAACTTGCTAAACTCACTGTGCCAAGTGCCAGTACTAAGCATTACATAATATTTTCCTCACACCCACCTTGGGAGGGAAGAAGAAACTGGCTCAGAGAGGACTCCCCTGTCGACCTGGGTCACCTAACCAGAAGGTAGTGGAGCTCCGATTCAGTTTCTCCCAGACCAGGTGTTGGCATACTTGGACCTGGGAGGAAACCTAAGCGGTCTTGACTCGGCCCCTTTTCTCTCTCCCCATTGCCTCTGTCTCGGTTCTCACGAGGGTTTCTAATCCAGGATGTGATGCTGTCATACCCTTCTCTAGCGCTCTCTGCCCTTCCGGGGATGAAGCTCAAGGCCAGGCCTTCAAAGGCTCCAGGCTGCCCTTCCGCCCAAGGGCGCAACGTCCTGCTGACTCCGGCCCCTGCCAGAGCTGTGGTTACGCTGAGCCACTTTCGCGGCTCTAAATCCAGGCCGAATTAGGTACCTGTGCCGCTGCCCGGGGCTGCAGTGGAGCCGGTCCGCGCTTTAGGACCGGGCTTGTCACGGGACTGCGGCGATTGGTTGACACTTGGGTCTCCGCGGCTAAGCGCGCAGGGCGGGCCTCCAATCTGCGCGCCTCTAGCGCCACCGTGCGGGGTGTCCGCGCACAATTGGCGATTAATGTAAAAGAGGATTGCCCCCGGCGGTTACCTGTATTGACGACTTTAGGTAACAGAAAAGGGAAAAAGGACCGCTACTTAGTAACCGCGGGTTGTCTGGCTCAGTGATTCCATGTGGCGACCAAGGAGAGGGCTGTCGGGATGCGCGATCGAGTCGTAATTAAAGGGTCCTTGGGGCAGGACAATTTCAGGGTCAGGATGAGCGCCGTTTTTAATAATCGAACTCAGCCCTCCTCAACCCCTCCCGAGTCAAATCGAATAAACACCTTCAGATGGACCTCGCTACCCTCTTTGAGGGCAAATTCTTCTGTCCGCTGTGTTGGTCACCCTCTCTCCCAGTCTCGATCCCCGAATGTGCCGCAGCCGGCTACACGGCCCCTCCCACTCCAGCCCCACGCGGGGCCCCAGGATCGCCGGACAGTGGCGGCCACGGGGAGGTCGGTTGGGGTCGGCCCTCCTCGAAGTAACCCGCGATGTCCCCACCAGACAACAGACCCCTCCGGGCGACAGAGGGACCTCGGGGTCGGAGCCGCGGGTTCCCGGTGCGGAGGATGCGGGGCGGAGGGTCTGCGCTGCCTAGGGCCCCCTCGCAGCCCCGAGCCGCGCCAGCCGCAGCGGAGGCGCAGGGTAAGCGGGTGCCGCCCCCGCAGCGGGACGCTAGCTGAGGGCAGCATCTGGCGCCGCGGCTCGCGGCCCCCGGGTCCTCCGGGCCTCCAGAGGGCGCTGCTGCGCCCGGTCCGCAGACTGGCCGCCTTCCAGGCGGCCAGGCCCCAGAGGAGCCGAGCGCTCGGGCCGCTCCGCCCGTTCTGTGCAGGGCCGAGCGCGGCTGGGGGGACACCCGGAACGGTTAGGGGCCGCTTGGATGGAAGCTGAGGGCATCGCGGGCAGGTAGGGTGACAGGATTTGATGTGTAAGGCTGGTGGGCTCTGCCGAGGAAGGGGTTAACAGAATGGGGGAGAGAAGCCTTTCTCCCACTTTGTTCAGAGGCCAAAGCGAAAGGTTGGGGGTTCTGTTATTGACATAGGCACGAGGAAGAGGGTGGGGTTGTCGTGGAGAGGGGCTGGCATCGGGACATGATGGCGCGAGAAAGGCTGGGGTGGGGGGTGGAAGTGCATTTTGGTAAGAACGGAGCCTTGGGAGTTGGGGAGATAGATGGCAGGCGGGGTTGGGCATTCGAGGGAGGGACTGTCAACAGGATTTACGGGGAAGTGGCGGGAGGCGGGGGTTCCCGAAAGCATGAGGGTCCAGGTGGGCATGCTCTTGGCAGGACTGGAGTGTAGCGGTGAAGCTCCGCGGGCAGGTATTTGAGGACCATGGGCGGAAGGGGGGAGGCGGGCGTGGAAAGAGGGATCCCGCCTCACTCCGCGTCCTCCCTTCAGCCACCATGTTCAACCAGCCACAGCAGCTCCAGCAGCTGCAGCAGCAGCAGCTCCAGCAGCAGCAGCTGCTCCAGCTCCAGCAGCTGCTCCAACAGTCCCCACCGCAGCCCCCCCTGCCCATGGCCGTCAGCAGGTGAGTACCCCTCTGGAGGGGTGGGAGGTTTCAGTCCTGCCACTCAGACCCCTGTGGCGGAGACCCCTTCCCAGCCCTTTCTCTCAGGGGCGTCCCTGTGTCAGTCCTGGGAGCCATCAGTTCCCACCCTAAGAGGGAGTAGAGAGGGGCGGAGAATGGAGGCGAGGGGAGAGGGAGGGTCCGGCTCTCCCGAAGCTCTCTGACACCCCCCTCCCAACACACAGGGGGCTGCCCCAACAGCAGCCGCAGCAGCAGCTTCTGAACCTCCCGGGCACCAGCCCCGCCTCCCTCCTCAACGGCTCCGTGCTACAGAGAGCTTTGCTTCTGCAGCAGTTGCAAGGTATAGCTACTCACTGCATCTTAGTGGTGGTGCCCTGGCATCCCCCACTTTGCGCTAAATCCCCACCCCCCTCGATCCACACGCTGACTCTGGGAGAGAGCTACCCTCAGCGTCCTAGCTTGCAGATGACCCTGAGGCTCCAGGAGGTGGAAGTCACGAAGTTGCTCAGCTGGCGGCGGTCTATGCTGATCACCGAGATGTGCCCTTGGCCATGGTGCTGACTCTGTGGGCTGTCCTCAGCACCCCTCCCTCACATTCAGATTAGAGGAAATGATGGGTGAAAAGGTCTATTTTCACACTCCCCCGGCCCCTTGGCCCATTTGACAGATGAGGAAGCTGAGGTCCAGAGATGAGGAAAGTCATTTGCCCTGGGTCACACACATAGATTAAGGCCTGAGCCTCCTGTGCCCCCCGGATCTCTGAGTGGGTGTCTCTAGCCCTGTGTACTAAGCTGGTGCCCTTGTCTCAATTTCCCCATGGGCAGAGCGGTCTCTCAACTCTTCCTTCTAAGTTGGTGCTCCAGATACCCCAGCCCCTTTGGGAGTAATCTTAGAAGCCCAGTGACCTGGGGCCAGCGCAGTTCAGACCCAGCCCCTCCCAGACGGTAGCTGTGGACTGCTGGGTGGTCCTTCTGGGTGGGGCACTGTGCTAAGACCTTTACATACGCAATTCCTTGACTCTGCTGACAATAGAGGAGTAGATACCCTGATGATCCCATTTTACAGATGAAAAAACTGAGGCCTAGAGAGGAATCATGTGCCCATGGTCATACAGGGAGTAGGTATGGATTAGAGGGAGGATTAGAGCCCAGGTCTTGCTACGGAGCCACGTTCTTAGACACTAGGCCATCCTGCAATCTTGCTGGGTAAGCTGCCAGGTCAGAAGATGTGGCTGTCACTCTTCAACCCTGCCACATAGGCGGGGATGGTCCTGAAGTTGACTGACAAATGATCAATGGATAGGTGGAGACAGAAAACCATGCACAGGGACCCACAATGTATATATATGTATACGTCCCCTTTTCTTTCCCATTTAAAAAGTCACACTCTTCAAAGAAAAGTGAGAAATATTTTTTCAGAGGACAAGAAAACCCCAGTTGTCACAGACAGACTCACCTCCTGAAGGAAAACAACAACAGCAACAACAGAAAACACCCGTGAAGATTTTGGTGTATTCCCTCCCACTTTTTTTCTAGACAAAACTTGGGAATTTGTGTATGATTGTGGTTGGTTACTGATTAAGTGAAAAGCTAGATCTTGTTCCTTTTCCACAGAGTAGAAGGACTTGGTCGTTTACCAGACGATTTGACAGTCTGTAAAGATGATGCATTAACATTTTTTAAAATGTTTATTTATTTTTGAGAGAGCGAGAGACAGAGCCTGAGTGGGGGAGGGGCAGAGAGAGAGGGAGACACAGAATCCGAAGCAGGTTCCAGGCTCAGAACCTGACGCGGGGCTCAAACCCACGGACCATGAGACCATGACCTGAGCCGAAATTGGACGCTTAACCAACTGAGCCACCCAGGTGCCCCGGAGATGATTTTTTAAATAACTGTTTCATTTTGTTCTCGCGTACCTAAATGTAGTTTTTCCTTTTTTTCCCTTTTTCCCTTTTTTTCTTTTCCTGTTTTAAATAACCCCGGGATGAATATCATGTTTGAGACTATTTGCTTAGACTGGATTCCCAAAAGTAGACGACTGGGTGGGGGGATGGATGTTTTACGGCTCCTGATGAACATTGCCAACTTGCTTTCCTGAAGGACTGGACCAGTTTGCATTGCCACCAGCCACGTTTGACAGTGCGGGTCTCACGATGCCCACGGCAACCTTGGGTATTATATGCTTTATTTATATGTGTGTGTGTGTGTGTGTGTGTGTGTGTGTGTGTGTGTGTGTATGCATACAACTTACTAACCTGGTTGGCCAAAAAGCTATATCATTAATCTTTTAGTTTGCATTTCTTGGAGTGCTAATGCAACCAAACGTTTTATATTTGTCTGTTAAACCTTCATACTTCTTTCTGTGACTTGTCCATGTCCTTTGTCCATTTTCCTTTTAGATCTTTTAGATCTCTTGATCTTATGGTTTTTAAGAGCCGGTTGGCTCTCTGCGCATATGTGCACATGTATTTGTTTTAGTGTTAATTGAACACTTACTCTCTGCCAGGCACACTCGCATATCTCATCGAATCCTTGTAAGACAGCAAATCAGGTACTCTTACTATCCCATTGTGCAGATGAGGGAACTGAGGCTGAGCGGAGGGACATGATTTGCTCTAGGTCACAGGCTCTAGGGCTCGAACTAGCTCTTACAGCACACCTGACCCGTGCTTTCAGCCCTGTGCTTCTGGCCCCAGCTCTGCGGCAAGGAGTTGAACTTCTACGGCTCGAGCCCTTCCTAAGCACTGGGCCTCTGAGTTAGATGAGGCACCTGCCCTCAGGGAGTTCTCAGTGTGGTTGGGTGGTGGGCAGTGGGGAGCAGACAAGGAAGTTGTGCAGCTGGTTCTAGAACAGGGGACCTGGGGCCTCTGGGGACACGGAGAAGATGTAGGAAGGCCTCTCAGAGGATAGACATGTAAAGGGATGCCTGAAGGATGACCGGGAGGTAGTGGGGGCTGAACGGCCCAGGCAGAAGGAATGGCATGTGCAAAGGCCCGGAGGCGGGAGGAAACCAGGCTTGTTGAGGTAATGCAGAGAAGCACATGGATGGAATGTAGTGGGTATGTGTGTGGGGAGGAGGGCAATAAAGGAGGCCTGGGGTGGGGGCAGGGCCAGACCCTGGGGTGGGGGCAGGGCCAGACCCTGCAAGGTGAGGAATGGGCTTCTTTCCAAGCAACAGGGAGCTACGGAAGGGTTTGGGGTGGGGCAGAGGCCAAATGTGCAGAGACCTTGGGCAAGCTGCGCCTCCACTCTGTGTTTTGTCATTGGTAGAGATCATAATACCTTCCCTGCTGGTGGCTGGGCTGAGTGACAGGTGCATGGAAAGTGCTTAGCAAGTGCCTGTTCACAGTAGACTTTAGATGAAGGGGTAGAGGGAGGCGGGTAGGAGAGTGTCTTATTGCTCCAGGGACCAGTCAGCCAACTTGCTGGTTCTCTCCATGGGTCCTGTGCTGGGTCCTTCATGTACCTTAAGGTGTATCCTAAAGCATGCCCGCAGGTGAGGGGGGTTGTGGGGGGTGCATGAGCCGCTGACCAGGGAAGCATCTGGAAAGGGGGAAGGCAACGCCCCTCGCCTCCTCAGCTGGAGCAGGAAACCAGCCCGAAGGCCCCTTCACCATTAATGCCCAAGGTGGGAGAGGGCCTTTTGCTATTATCTCCCTCTCCTGGCTGCCCTTGTGTGGGAAGGCTCCTTTTTAGAGTTAGCTGTGTCATTTCCATGATGCTTTGGAGGGCCGTTGCCTGACCTTGGCCTCTACCATCCAACCACGTTGTAATCCCTCTTTCCCCCTCTTCCTGCCCATAGGTAACCTCCGTGGCTACAACCTGCCCACCCCAAACCTGACCGGCCCCAGCCTCCCGCCCCCCCAGCTGGCCACCCCAAACATACAGCAGTTCTTTCCCCAGGCCACTCGGCAGTCCTTGCTGGGGCCCCCTCCTGTCGGAGTCCCCATAAACCCCTCCCAGATCAACCTTGCAGGGCGGACTCCCCAGAAGCAGGCACGCACCCCCTCCTCCACCACCCCCAATCGCAAGGTGAGTGATGGCCCGGGCGCAGCAGGTCGGGAGGGGCGTGGGAGGGTCACACCTGGTCTCAGCCCAGCGCCATCCACTCTGGCACACGCTGGGCCTTGGAGCAGGCCACATCCCTTTTTGCCCTCAGTTTCCCCATCTGTAAAAAGGGGGAAGGGGTTAGTAAGTTGCACTTGTCTAGTGTTTCCCAGTCACATCACTGTGACTCTCTGATGTGACTTTTGCCACATCCAAACACCACCAGTACTATTATTTACCTGATATTTCTCTCTTTGCAAACACCCAGAGATACAAATGACCCATAACACTGTATTTGTTTTAGGTGTCCTGTCACAGTTCACTGTAAACCAGAGCTGCCCTGTAGAAATAAAATATAAGCCGTATATGGAATTTAACTTTCTTTAGCAATTGTATTAACAAAGTAAAAGGAAACCGGTGAGATGAATTTTGCTAACAGATTTTAGTTTAATATGTAAAAAACATGGTAACTTCAATCTCGGTCAATATTTTAAAAACTGAATGCGGCATTTTGCATTCCTTTTTCTTTTGTACTGCATCTTCAAAGTCTGGCGGGTATCTCAATTTGGCTTGCTACTTTTTGAGAACTCAAAAGCCAGGCACCTGCGGCCAGGGCACTGCAGTAGCTGAGCCTTAAATCAGTGAGTTCCTCCTCAGTTACATTCATTTACCAAAGAAACATTATGTCACTACCTGAAATTTCAAACACAGTCCAAATTAATTGCTATACACAGAAGCAAAAGAAAGGTAAGAGGTAAAACAACGTTACAGTACCCTAAACTCTACACTGTTGCCATCGGAAGGTTCTGGAGCTGCACCCGCAGCATCTTGGGCCTTGAAGAGGGTGAAAGGCACTAGAAGGAGGCTCTCCCTGACATAAGCAGAAGGAGTCAAGGAGACTTGCAAGGGGATAGTTTCTCTGGGACTGTCGTGTCCCCGAATGTCCTGGCAGCCCCTCACACACAGCATGAGTATGTAAAGGCATGGAGTCCTGAGGGGGTGCATGTTTGCACTCGGCGCTAGTTCCTCGGGCTTACGAGGAGGGACAGAGGCCGAAGGCAGGCTCCTGGACTCACTGGAGTGCCCAGGACCAGCCGGAGCCGTGCATGATTTAGCAAACATCTGTAAGTCTGGTAGGAGCCCCAGTGGTACCGATGGTGTGACTGGCCTGACCCTCCTTGGAGCTCTTAGGCTGGGAAGGGGGGTGATGGCAGTGGTAAGGCATTAATGCAAATAATGTTCCCACCAATTAATTCAGATTGTGGAAAAGGCCACAAAAAGGAAGCCCAGGGTCCTCTGGGGGCCTGAGTTAAGGGTCTATCTACTCTGGGGTCAGGAGGGCTTCCCGCCAGAAGTGTCTTTGAGGCTCTGGGTGAAGGGCTGGGGCGGAGGAGAGGCCTAGGACTTTGGGGAACCAGAGAGAAGGCCAGTGTGGACATAGAGAGGGCAAGAGGGAGAGTGGGGACTGCTGGCTGGAGGTGGGGGCGTGAGGGACAGAGCGCAGATTGGCTCGGGCTTGGGTAAGGAAGGAATAGTCTGGAGTCGGAGGAGCCACAGGAGGCTGTCAGCCAGAGAGAGACAAAAGACATGATCAGGTTTGCATGTTAGAAGGATCCTTCTGGCTGCTTTGTGAGGGTGGTTGGGAAGTCAGGGGGTGGCCCCGTGGGCCCCCCCGGGGGGGCTCCGTATCCCCCGGACCTGGGTTAACAGCCAAGTAGCCCAGACAGGATTCCTGGGGTGCTGGGGATGGTCTCTGGGCAGCTCTTCCTCGCCGCGGGACTGTGGCAGCTGCCCTGGGGCCAGGGGTCGCTTACAGGGCTGGCTGGTAGACGTCAAAAACGGCTTCTGAAAGGAAGCAGGATTCTTCTTCTCAGACAACCCCCGTGGAAGACAAGTCAGACCCCCCAGAGGGGTCTGAGGGAGCTGTCGAGTCACGAACAGACACACCAGAAGGTAAGGGAGGGAGGCTGCTGGCCCCCTGGAGGGGACGCAGGTTGGAGCAGGCGCGTGCGGGGCCGGTGGCGGAGGCAGACCTGGGAGGCAGGGGTCATGGTGCGGGGGGCGGCCAGGCGCCATCTCGAGGAGCTAGTTTGTGCTGCTCACGGCGTCGGCGGTCACTCATCTGCTTTCCATTCCAGACCAAGATTCCCCACCCTGCCCAGATGGCATCGCTAAGGAGATACACACTCTAGCACCTGAGCCCGAGTCTTGTGAGGCATCGGAGCCACCTGCTAAGAGGTCAAAGAGGTAACCGATACTGAGAACCTGTCCCGACCTAGGTGTTCTGTGCTCTCATTCTTGCGAGGCCACGGGGTGGGTGTGGCTGACGGTCAGGACCCTTTATAGGGAGCTGGAACAAGGAAAGGGCCTTGACCTTTGGCTTGGAGGAAGGTCAAACCCAGTTCTGCATCTTACTTGGAAAGGCCCCAGGCCAGAGAGTCTCTCCGGTGTCTGCACCGGGCTTGAGTCACCTGGAGGCAGGCTAGGTGGCCAGTTCGGAGAGGTGAACGTGTGCATTGGGACCTCAGAGTGGGCAGAGGATGGGCGGCTTTGCAGAGCCGTGGATACTAATAGCAGATGATGGGAGGTGGGGGTGAGTGATCCTCCCCATTTATTTAGGTGCAGCTGAGGCCTGGAGAGCTGGAGGGGCTCTTGCCCAAATGCCCGGCTTGCACGTGCTACAACTAGGACTGCTCTTGGGTCTTGGCCTTTTTGAGGAGCCCCTGAGGCCAACTGGGAGACATTGGAAGATCTCTTTCAATCCTCCCTAGCACGGAGTTGCCCACAGAGAAGGGGCCCCCTGGGCAGCTGCAGGAGAAGGTTCAGCCTCGGGCCCGGGCCACGGCCCCGAAGCAGACCCAGACACCCGAGCTGCTGCCCGAGCCACCGGAAGCCCGAGTGCTGCCCCGATTCCAGCCGCGGGTTCTGCAGATCCAGGCCCAAGTGCAGCCGCAGCCGCCGCCGCCCTCGCCGCCGCCCTCGCCGCCGCCAGGGGACACCCAGGCGCGGCCCAGGCTGCAGAAGCAGGCACAGACGCAGACCTCTCCAGACCACTTGGTGCCGCAGCAGGTGCCGCAGCAGCAGGTGCCGCCGCCGCAGGTGCAGAAGGAGGCAGAGCCACCGAAACAGGTGCAGCCACAGGCACGTTTTCAGCCCCAGGGGCAAGCGCAGCTGCAGCTGCAAAAGCAGGCACAGACGCAGACATATCCTCAGGTCCAGCCACCAGAGCAGCCACCAGGACAGCCTCCCGTGCAGCCGCGTGACCGGACTGAGGGGCTGCCTCAGAGCCGGCCGCAGGTGTCCATGCCGGCATCGGAGCAAGCCCCAGTTCTGGTTCGTTCCACGGTGCTGGAGACACCTCGGGATCCGAGAGATGCTGGAGCAGGTAAGCAAGCACTAGCTCCCGGCTGCCCTGTGATGGGACAGCTCTTTCTCTGCCTGGACCCTTTGCCCTTCCCCTGGCACTGTCCCCACCAGAGGCTTCCAGGTCCCGGCTGTGGGTAGAAACGATGGCTCTCGGGCCGATTGCTCTGGGCCTGGGTGGGAGACAGACCCCTTTGTCGTTTTAGGCCTGGAGGAGGCCTCACCAGAGCCAGGGGACACCCAGGTCAGTGTGGAGATCCAGGAGGAGTTGACCAGCGGCCTGGATGTGGGAGAATGTGAAAAAAGAGCAAGAGAGATGCTAGGGGTGGGTAGATATGCTACCGTGGCTGCGCGCTCACCGCGGGGTCCGGGGACGGGAGGACCCTTCATATTTCCCCACCCTGAAAGGTGACAGCTGCCCTCTGCCGGGGTCGTGGGCAGAGGAGACTGGGTTTGAT